>NW_026989272.1:0-96183 GCF_030222135.1 Aotus nancymaae
GACAACCGCTCTGTTAGATAGCTGCGTTTTGGATTTAGAAGCAGATATTTCCCTGTGCTTACTGCTGTTTCTTCCATATGCCAGTAATGGGCTGAAAACCCCTGTTTTGGGACTCTGCCGAGAAGATGTTTGCAGACTGCTGAATCCACACACGGGTTTAACTCTGGAAGTTGAGTGCACACATTGACAACCGTTCTGTTAGATAGCTGCGTTTTGGATTTAGAAGCAGATATTTCCCTGTGCTTACTGCTGTTTCTTCCATATGCCGGTAATGGGCTGAAAACGCCTGTTTTGGGACTCTGCAGAGAAAGTGTTTGCAGACTGCTGAATCCACACACGGGTTTAACTCTGGAAGTTGAGTGCACACATTGACAACCGTTCTGTTAGATAGCTGCGTTTTGGATTTAGAAGCAGATATTTCCCTGTGCTTACTGCTGTTTCTTCCATATGCCGGTAATGGGCTGAAAACGCCTGTTTTGGGACTCTGCAGAGAAAGTGTTTGCAGACTGCTGAATCCACACACGGGTTTAACTCTGGAAGTTGAGTGCACACATTGACAACCGTTCTGTTAGATAGCTGCGTTTTGGATTTAGAAGCAGATATTTCCCTGTGCTTACTGCTGTTTCTTCCATATGCCGGTAATGGGCTGAAAACGCCTGTTTTGGGACTCTGCAGAGAAAGTGTTTGCAGACTGCTGAATCCACACACGGGTTTAACTCTGGAAGTTGAGTGCACACATTGACAACCGTTCTGTTAGATAGCTGCGTTTTGGATTTAGAAGCAGATATTTCCCTGTGCTTACTGCTGTTTCTTCCATATGCCAGTAATGGCTGAAAACGCCTGTTTTGGGACTCTGCAGAGAAAGTGTTTGCAGACTGCTGAATCGACACACGGGTTTAACTCTGGAAGTTGAGTGCACACATTGACAACCGCTCTGTTAGATAGCTGCGTTTTGGATTTAGAAGCAGATATTTCCCTGTGCTTACTGCTGTTTCTTCCATATGCCAGTAATGGGCTGAAAACCCCTGTTTTGGGACTCTGCCGAGAAGATGTTTGCAGACTGCTGAATCCACACACGGGTTTAACTCTGGAAGTTGAGTGCACACATTGACAACCGTTCTGTTAGATAGCTGCGTTTTGGATTTAGAAGCAGATATTTCCCTGTGCTTACTGCTGTTTCTTCCATATGCCGGTAATGGGCTGAAAACGCCTGTTTTGGGACTCTGCAGAGAAAGTGTTTGCAGACTGCTGAATCCACACACGGGTTTAACTCTGGAAGTTGAGTGCACACATTGAGAACCGTTCTGTTAGATAGCTGCGTTTTGGATTTAGAAGCAGATATTTCCCTGTGCTTACTGCTGTTTCTTCCATATGCCGGTAATGGGCTGAAAACTCCTGTTTTGGGACTCTGCAGAGAAAGTGTTTGCAGACTGCTGAATCCACACACGGGTTTAACTCTGGAAGTTGAGTGCACACATTGACAACCGTTCTGTTAGATAGCTGCGTTTTGGATTTAGAAGCAGATATTTCCCTGTGCTTACTGCTGTTTCTTCCATACGCCGGTAATGGGCTGAAAACGCCTGTTTTGGGACTCTGCAGAGAAAGTGTTTGCAGACTGCTGAATGCACACACGGGTTTAACTCTGGAAGTTGAGTGCACACATTGACAACCGTTCTGTTAGATAGCTGCGTTTTGGATTTAGAAGCAGATATTTCCCTGTGCTTACTGCTGTTTCTTCCATATGCCGGTAATGGGCTGAAAACGCCTGTTTTGGGACTCTGCAGAGAAAGTGTTTGCAGACTGCTGAATCCACACACGGGTTTAACTCTGGAAGTTGAGTGCACAAATTGACAACCGTTCTGTTAGATTGCTGCGTTTTGGATTTAGAAGCAGATATTTCCCTGTGCTTACTGCTGTTTCTTCCATATGCCGGTAATGGGCTGAAAACGCCTGTTTTGGGACTCTGCAGAGAAAGTGTTTGCAGACTGCTGAATCCACACACGGGTTTAACTCTGGAAGTTGAGTGCACACATTGACAACCGTTCTGTTAGATAGCTGCGTTTTGGATTTAGAAGCAGATATTTCCCTGTGCTTACTGCTGTTTCTTCCATATGCCGGTAATGGGCTGAAAACGCCTGTTTTGGGACTCTGCACAGAAAGTGTTTGCAGACTGCTGAATCCACACACGGGTTTAACTCTGGAAGTTGAGTGCACACATTGACAACCGCTCTGTTAGATAGCTGCGTTTTGGATTTAGAAGCAGATATTTCCCTGTGCTTACTGCTGTTTCTTCCATATGCCAGTAATGGGCTGAAAACCCCTGTTTTGGGACTCTGCCGAGAAGATGTTTGCAGACTGCTGAATCCACACACGGGTTTAACTCTGGAAGTTGAGTGCACACATTGACAACCGTTCTGTTAGATAGCTGCGTTTTGGATTTAGAAGCACATATTTCTCTGTGCTTACTGCTGTTTCTTCCATATGCCGGTAATGGGCTGAAAACGCCTGTTTTGGGACTCTGCAGAGAAAGTGTTTGCAGACTGCTGAATCGACACACGGGTTTAACTCTGGAAGTTGAGTGCACACATTGACAACCGCTCTGTTAGATAGCTGCGTTTTGGATTTAGAAGCAGATATTTCCCTGTGCTTACTGCTGTTTCTTCCATATGCCAGTAATGGGCTGAAAACCCCTGTTTTGGGACTCTGCCGAGAAGATGTTTGCAGACTGCTGAATCCACACACGGGTTTAACTCTGGAAGTTGAGTGCACACATTGACAACCGTTCTGTTAGATAGCTGCGTTTTGGATTTAGAAGCAGATATTTCCCTGTGCTTACTGCTGTTTCTTCCATATGCCAGTAATGGCTGAAAACGCCTGTTTTGGGACTCTGCAGAGAAAGTGTTTGCAGACTGCTGAATGCACACACGGGTTTAACTCTGGAAGTTGAGTGCACACATTGACAACCGTTCTGTTAGATAGCTGCGTTTTGGATTTAGAAGCAGATATTTCCCTGTGCTTACAGCTGTTTCTTCCATGTGCCGGTAATGGGCTGAAAACGCCTGTTTTGGGACTCTGCAGAGAAAGTGTTTGCAGACTGCTGAATCCACACACGGGTTTAACTCTGGAAGTTGAGTGCACACATTGACAACCGTTCTGTTAGATAGCTGCGTTTTGGATTTAGAAGCAGATATTTCCCTGTGCTTACTGCTGTTTCTTCCATATGCCGGTAATGGGCTGAAAACGCCTGTTTTGGGACTCTGCAGAGAAAGTGTTTGCAGACTGCTGAATCCACACACGGGTTTAACTCTGGAAGTTGAGTGCACACATTGACAACCGTTCTGTTAGATAGCTGCGTTTTGGATTTAGAAGCAGATATTTCCCTGTGCTTACTGCTGTTTCTTCCATATGCCGGTAATGGGCTGAAAACGCCTGTTTTGGGACTCTGCAGAGAAAGTGTTTGCAGACTGCTGAATCCACACACGGGTTTAACTCTGGAAGTTGAGTGCACACATTGACAACCGTTCTGTTAGATAGCTGCGTTTTGGATTTAGAAGCAGATATTTCCCTGTGCTTACTGCTGTTTCTTCCATATGCCGGTAATGGGCTGAAAACGCCTGTTTTGGGACTCTGCAGAGAAAGTGTTTGCAGACTGCTGAATCCACACACGGGTTTAACTCTGGAAGTTGAGTGCACACATTGACAACCGTTCTGTTAGATAGCTGCGTTTTGGATTTAGAAGCAGATATTTCCCTGTGCTTACTGCTGTTTCTTCCATATGCCGGTAATGGGCTGAAAACGCCTGTTTTGGGACTCTGCAGAGAAAGTGTTTGCAGACTGCTGAATCCACACACGGGTTTAACTCTGGAAGTTGAGTGCACACATTGACAACCGTTCTGTTAGATAGCTGCGTTTTGGATTTAGAAGCAGATATTTCCCTGTGCTTACTGCTGTTTCTTCCATATGCCAGTAATGGCTGAAAACGCCTGTTTTGGGACTCTGCAGAGAAAGTGTTTGCAGACTGCTGAATCGACACACGGGTTTAACTCTGGAAGTTGAGTGCACACATTGACAACCGCTCTGTTAGATAGCTGCGTTTTGGATTTAGAAGCAGATATTTCCCTGTGCTTACTGCTGTTTCTTCCATATGCCAGTAATGGGCTGAAAACCCCTGTTTTGGGACTCTGCCGAGAAGATGTTTGCAGACTGCTGAATCCACACACGGGTTTAACTCTGGAAGTTGAGTGCACACATTGACAACCGTTCTGTTAGATAGCTGCGTTTTGGATTTAGAAGCAGATATTTCCCTGTGCTTACTGCTGTTTCTTCCATATGCCGGTAATGGGCTGAAAACGCCTGTTTTGGGACTCTGCAGAGAAAGTGTTTGCAGACTGCTGAATCCACACACGGGTTTAACTCTGGAAGTTGAGTGCACACATTGAGAACCGTTCTGTTAGATAGCTGCGTTTTGGATTTAGAAGCAGATATTTCCCTGTGCTTACTGCTGTTTCTTCCATATGCCGGTAATGGGCTGAAAACTCCTGTTTTGGGACTCTGCAGAGAAAGTGTTTGCAGACTGCTGAATCCACACACGGGTTTAACTCTGGAAGTTGAGTGCACACATTGACAACCGTTCTGTTAGATAGCTGCGTTTTGGATTTAGAAGCAGATATTTCCCTGTGCTTACTGCTGTTTCTTCCATACGCCGGTAATGGGCTGAAAACGCCTGTTTTGGGACTCTGCAGAGAAAGTGTTTGCAGACTGCTGAATGCACACACGGGTTTAACTCTGGAAGTTGAGTGCACACATTGACAACCGTTCTGTTAGATAGCTGCGTTTTGGATTTAGAAGCAGATATTTCCCTGTGCTTACTGCTGTTTCTTCCATATGCCGGTAATGGGCTGAAAACGCCTGTTTTGGGACTCTGCAGAGAAAGTGTTTGCAGACTGCTGAATCCACACACGGGTTTAACTCTGGAAGTTGAGTGTACACATTGACAACCGTTCTGTTAGATTGCTGCGTTTTGGATTTAGAAGCAGATATTTCCCTGTGCTTACTGCTGTTTCTTCCATATGCCGGTAATGGGCTGAAAACGCCTGTTTTGGGACTCTGCAGAGAAAGTGTTTGCAGACTGCTGAATCCACACACGGGTTTAACTCTGGAAGTTGAGTGCACACATTCACAACCGTTCTGTTAGATAGCTGCGTTTTGGATTTAGAAGCAGATATTTCCCTGTGCTTACTGCTGTTTCTTCCATATGCCGGTAATGGGCTGAAAACGCCTGTTTTGGGACTCTGCACAGAAAGTGTTTGCAGACTGCTGAATCCACACACGGGTTTAACTCTGGAAGTTGAGTGCACACATTGACAACCGCTCTGTTAGATAGCTGCGTTTTGGATTTAGAAGCAGATATTTCCCTGTGCTTACTGCTGTTTCTTCCATATGCCAGTAATGGGCTGAAAACCCCTGTTTTGGGACTCTGCCGAGAAGATGTTTGCAGACTGCTGAATCCACACACGGGTTTAACTCTGGAAGTTGAGTGCACACATTGACAACCGTTCTGTTAGATAGCTGCGTTTTGGATTTAGAAGCACATATTTCTCTGTGCTTACTGCTGTTTCTTCCATATGCCGGTAATGGGCTGAAAACGCCTGTTTTGGGACTCTGCAGAGAAAGTGTTTGCAGACTGCTGAATCGACACACGGGTTTAACTCTGGAAGTTGAGTGCACACATTGACAACCGCTCTGTTAGATAGCTGCGTTTTGGATTTAGAAGCAGATATTTCCCTGTGCTTACTGCTGTTTCTTCCATATGCCAGTAATGGGCTGAAAACCCCTGTTTTGGGACTCTGCCGAGAAGATGTTTGCAGACTGCTGAATCCACACACGGGTTTAACTCTGGAAGTTGAGTGCACACATTGACAACCGTTCTGTTAGATAGCTGCGTTTTGGATTTAGAAGCAGATATTTCCCTGTGCTTACTGCTGTTTCTTCCATATGCCAGTAATGGCTGAAAACGCCTGTTTTGGGACTCTGCAGAGAAAGTGTTTGCAGACTGCTGAATGCACACACGGGTTTAACTCTGGAAGTTGAGTGCACACATTGACAACCGTTCTGTTAGATAGCTGCGTTTTGGATTTAGAAGCAGATATTTCCCTGTGCTTACTGCTGTTTCTTCCATGTGCCGGTAATGGGCTGAAAACGCCTGTTTTGGGACTCTGCAGAGAAAGTGTTTGCAGACTGCTGAATCCACACACGGGTTTAACTCTGGAAGTTGAGTGCACACATTGACAACCGTTCTGTTAGATAGCTGCGTTTTGGATTTAGAAGCAGATATTTCCCTGTGCTTACTGCTGTTTCTTCCATATGCCGGTAATGGGCTGAAAACGCCTGTTTTGGGACTCTGCAGAGAAAGTGTTTGCAGACTGCTGAATCCACACACGGGTTTAACTCTGGAAGTTGAGTGCACACATTGACAACCGTTCTGTTAGATAGCTGCGTTTTGGATTTAGAAGCAGATATTTCCCTGTGCTTACTGCTGTTTCTTCCATATGCCGGTAATGGGCTGAAAACGCCTGTTTTGGGACTCTGCAGAGAAAGTGTTTGCAGACTGCTGAATCCACACACGGGTTTAACTCTGGAAGTTGAGTGCACACATTGACAACCGTTCTGTTAGATAGCTGCGTTTTGGATTTAGAAGCAGATATTTCCCTGTGCTTACTGCTGTTTCTTCCATATGCCGGTAATGGGCTGAAAACGCCTGTTTTGGGACTCTGCAGAGAAAGTGTTTGCAGACTGCTGAATCCACACACGGGTTTAACTCTGGAAGTTGAGTGCACACATTGACAACCGTTCTGTTAGATAGCTGCGTTTTGGATTTAGAAGCAGATATTTCCCTGTGCTTACTGCTGTTTCTTCCATGTGCCGGTAATGGGCTGAAAACGCCTGTTTTGGGACTCTGCAGAGAAAGTGTTTGCAGACTGCTGAATCCACACACGGGTTTAACTCTGGAAGTTGAGTGCACACATTGACAACCGTTCTGTTAGATAGCTGCGTTTTGGATTTAGAAGCAGATATTTCCCTGTGCTTACTGCTGTTTCTTCCATATGCCGGTAATGGGCTGAAAACGCCTGTTTTGGGACTCTGCAGAGAAAGTGTTTGCAGACTGCTGAATCCACACACGGGTTTAACTCTGGAAGTTGAGTGCACACATTGACAACCGTTCTGTTAGATAGCTGCGTTTTGGATTTAGAAGCAGATATTTCCCTGTGCTTACTGCTGTTTCTTCCATGTGCCGGTAATGGGCTGAAAACGCCTGTTTTGGGACTCTGCAGAGAAAGTGTTTGCAGACTGCTGAATCCACACACGGGTTTAACTCTGGAAGTTGAGTGCACACATTGACAACCGTTCTGTTAGATAGCTGCGTTTTGGATTTAGAAGCAGATATTTCCCTGTGCTTACTGCTGTTTCTTCCATATGCCGGTAATGGGCTGAAAACGCCTGTTTTGGGACTCTGCAGAGAAAGTGTTTGCAGACTGCTGAATCCACACACGGGTTTAACTCTGGAAGTTGAGTGCACACATTGACAACCGTTCTGTTAGATAGCTGCGTTTTGGATTTAGAAGCAGATATTTCCCTGTGCTTACTGCTGTTTCTTCCATATGCCGGTAATGGGCTGAAAACGCCTGTTTTGGGACTCTGCAGAGAAAGTGTTTGCAGACTGCTGAATCCACACACGGGTTTAACTCTGGAAGTTGAGTGCACACATTGACAACCGTTCTGTTAGATAGCTGCGTTTTGGATTTAGAAGCAGATATTTCCCTGTGCTTACTGCTGTTTCTTCCATATGCCGGTAATGGGCTGAAAACGCCTGTTTTGGGACTCTGCAGAGAAAGTGTTTGCAGACTGCTGAATCCACACACGGGTTTAACTCTGGAAGTTGAGTGCACACATTGACAACCGTTCTGTTAGATAGCTGCGTTTTGGATTTAGAAGCAGATATTTCCCTGTGCTTACTGATGTTTCTTCCATATGCCGGTAATGGGCTGAAAACGCCTGTTTTGGGACTCTGCAGAGAAAGTGTTTGCAGACTGCTGAATCCACACACGGGTTTAACTCTGGAAGTTGAGTGCACACATTGACAACCGTTCTGTTAGATAGCTGCGTTTTGGATTTAGAAGCAGATATTTCCCTGTGCTTACTGCTGTTTCTTCCATATGCCGGTAATGGGCTGAAAACGCCTGTTTTGGGACTCTGCAGAGAAAGTGTTTGCAGACTTCTGAATCCACACACGGGTTTAACTCTGGAAGTTGAGTGCACACATTGACAACCGTTTTGTTAGATAGCTGCGTTTTGGATTTAGAAGCAGATATTTCCCTGTGCTTACTGCTGTTTCTTCCATATGCCGGTAATGGGCTGAAAACGCCTGTTTTGGGACTCTGCAGAGAAAGTGTTTGCAGACTGCTGAATCCACACACGGGTTTAACTCTGGAAGTTGAGTGCACACATTGACAACCGTTCTGTTAGATAGCTGCGTTTTGGATTTAGAAGCAGATATTTCCCTGTGCTTACTGCTGTTTCTTCCATATGCCGGTAATGGGCTGAAAACGCCTGTTTTGGGACTCTGCAGAGAAAGTGTTTGCAGACTGCTGAATCCACACACGGGTTTAACTCTGGAAGTTGAGTGCACACATTGACAACCGTTCTGTTAGATAGCTGCGTTTTGGATTTAGAAGCAGATATTTCCCTGTGCTTACTGCTGTTTCTTCCATATGCCGGTAATGGGCTGAAAACGCCTGTTTTGGGACTCTGCAGAGAAAGTGTTTGCAGACTGCTGAATCCACACACGGGTTTAACTCTGGAAGTTGAGTGCACACATTGACAACCGTTCTGTTAGATAGCTGCGTTTTGGATTTAGAAGCAGATATTTCCCTGTGCTTACTGCTGTTTCTTCCATATGCCGGTAATGGGCTGAAAACGCCTGTTTTGGGACTCTGCAGAGAAGATGTTTGCAGACTGCTGAATCCACACACGGGTTTAACTCTGGAAGTTGAGTGCACACATTGACAACCGTTCTGTTAGATAGCTGCGTTTTGGATTTAGAAGCAGATATTTCCCTGTGCTTACTGCTGTTTCTTCCATATGCCGGTAATGGGCTGAAAACGCCTGTTTTGGGACTCTGCAGAGAAAGAGTTTGCAGACTGCTGAATCCACACACGGGTTTAACTCTGGAAGTTGAGTGCACACATTGACAACTGTTCTGTTAGATAGCTGCGTTTTGGATTTAGAAGCAGATATTTCCCTGTGCTTACTGCTGTTTCTTCCATATGCCGGTAATGGGCTGAAAACGCCTGTTTTGGGACTCTGCAGAGAAAGTGTTTGCAGACTGCTGAATCCACACACGGGTTTAACTCTGGAAGTTGAGTGCACACATTGACAACCGTTCTGTTAGATAGCTGCGTTTTGGATTTAGAAGCAGATATTTCCCTGTGCTTACTGCTGTTTCTTCCATATGCCGGTAATGGGCTGAAAACGCCTGTTTTGGGACTCTGCAGAGAAAGAGTTTGCAGACTGCTGAATCCACACACGGGTTTAACTCTGGAAGTTGAGTGCACACATTGACAACCGTTCTGTTAGATAGCTGCGTTTTGGATTTAGAAGCAGATATTTCCCTGTGCTTACTGCTGTTTCTTCCATATGCCAGTAATGGGCTGAAAACGCCTGTTTTGGGACTCTGCAGAGAAAGTGTTTGCAGACTGCTGAATCCACACACGGGTTTAACTCTGGAAGTTGAGTGCACACATTGACAACCGTTCTGTTAGATAGCTGCATTTTGGATTTAGAAGCAGATATTTCACTGTGCTTACTGCTGTTTCTTCCATATGCCGGTATTGGGCTGAAAACGCCTGTTTGGGGACTCTGCAGAGAAAGTGTTTGCAGACTGCTGAATCCACACACGGGTTTAACTCTCGAAGTTGAGTGCACACATTGACAACCGTTCTGTTAGATAGCTGCGTTTTGGATTTAGAAGCAGATATTTCCCTGTGCTTACTGCTGTTTCTTCCATATGCCGGTAATGGGCTGAAAACGCCTGTTTTGGGACTCTGCAGAGAAGATGTTTGCAGACTGCTGAATCCACACACGGGTTTAACTCTGGAAGTTGAGTGCACACATTGACAACCGTTCTGTTAGATAGCTGCGTTTTGGATTTAGAAGCAGATATTTCCCTGTGCTTACAGCTGTTTCTTCCATGTGCCGGTAATGGGCTGAAAACGCCTGTTTTGGGACTCTGCAGAGAAAGTGTTTGCAGACTGCTGAATCCACACACGGGTTTAACTCTGGAAGTTGAGTGCACACATTGACAACCGTTCTGTTAGATAGCTGCGTTTTGGATTTAGAAGCAGATATTTCCCTGTGCTTACTGCTGTTTCTTCCATATGCCGGTAATGGGCTGAAAACGCCTGTTTTGGGACTCTGCAGAGAAAGTGTTTGCAGACTGCTGAATCCACACACGGGTTTAACTCTGGAAGTTGAGTGCACACATTGACAACCGTTCTGTTAGATAGCTGCGTTTTGGATTTAGAAGCAGATATTTCCCTGTGCTTACTGCTGTTTCTTCCATATGCCGGTAATGGGCTGAAAACGCCTGTTTTGGGACTCTGCAGAGAAAGTGTTTGCAGACTGCTGAATCCACACACGGGTTTAACTCTGGAAGTTGAGTGCACACATTGACAACCGTTCTGTTAGATAGCTGCGTTTTGGATTTAGAAGCAGATATTTCCCTGTGCTTACTGCTGTTTCTTCCATATGCCGGTAATGGGCTGAAAACGCCTGTTTTGGGACTCTGCAGAGAAAGTGTTTGCAGACTGCTGAATCCACACACGGGTTTAACTCTGGAAGTTGAGTGCACACATTGACAACCGTTCTGTTAGATAGCTGCGTTTTGGATTTAGAAGCAGATATTTCCCTGTGCTTACTGCTGTTTCTTCCATATGCCGGTAATGGGCTGAAAACGCCTGTTTTGGGACTCTGCAGAGAAAGTGTTTGCAGACTGCTGAATCCACACACGGGTTTAACTCTGGAAGTTGAGTGCACACATTGACAACCGTTCTGTTAGATAGCTGCGTTTTGGATTTAGAAGCAGATATTTCCCTGTGCTTACTGCTGTTTCTTCCATATGCCAGTAATGGCTGAAAACGCCTGTTTTGGGACTCTGCAGAGAAAGTGTTTGCAGACTGCTGAATCGACACACGGGTTTAACTCTGGAAGTTGAGTGCACACATTGACAACCGCTCTGTTAGATAGCTGCGTTTTGGATTTAGAAGCAGATATTTCCCTGTGCTTACTGCTGTTTCTTCCATATGCCAGTAATGGGCTGAAAACCCCTGTTTTGGGACTCTGCCGAGAAGATGTTTGCAGACTGCTGAATCCACACACGGGTTTAACTCTGGAAGTTGAGTGCACACATTGACAACCGTTCTGTTAGATAGCTGCGTTTTGGATTTAGAAGCAGATATTTCCCTGTGCTTACTGCTGTTTCTTCCATATGCCGGTAATGGGCTGAAAACGCCTGTTTTGGGACTCTGCAGAGAAAGTGTTTGCAGACTGCTGAATCCACACACGGGTTTAACTCTGGAAGTTGAGTGCACACATTGAGAACCGTTCTGTTAGATAGCTGCGTTTTGGATTTAGAAGCAGATATTTCCCTGTGCTTACTGCTGTTTCTTCCATATGCCGGTAATGGGCTGAAAACTCCTGTTTTGGGACTCTGCAGAGAAAGTGTTTGCAGACTGCTGAATCCACACACGGGTTTAACTCTGGAAGTTGAGTGCACACATTGACAACCGTTCTGTTAGATAGCTGCGTTTTGGATTTAGAAGCAGATATTTCCCTGTGCTTACTGCTGTTTCTTCCATACGCCGGTAATGGGCTGAAAACGCCTGTTTTGGGACTCTGCAGAGAAAGTGTTTGCAGACTGCTGAATGCACACACGGGTTTAACTCTGGAAGTTGAGTGCACACATTGACAACCGTTCTGTTAGATAGCTGCGTTTTGGATTTAGAAGCAGATATTTCCCTGTGCTTACTGCTGTTTCTTCCATATGCCGGTAATGGGCTGAAAACGCCTGTTTTGGGACTCTGCAGAGAAAGTGTTTGCAGACTGCTGAATCCACACACGGGTTTAACTCTGGAAGTTGAGTGTACACATTGACAACCGTTCTGTTAGATTGCTGCGTTTTGGATTTAGAAGCAGATATTTCCCTGTGCTTACTGCTGTTTCTTCCATATGCCGGTAATGGGCTGAAAACGCCTGTTTTGGGACTCTGCAGAGAAAGTGTTTGCAGACTGCTGAATCCACACACGGGTTTAACTCTGGAAGTTGAGTGCACACATTGACAACCGTTCTGTTAGATAGCTGCGTTTTGGATTTAGAAGCAGATATTTCCCTGTGCTTACTGCTGTTTCTTCCATATGCCGGTAATGGGCTGAAAACGCCTGTTTTGGGACTCTGCAGAGAAAGTGTTTGCAGACTGCTGAATCCACACACGGGTTTAACTCTGGAAGTTGAGTGCACACATTGACAACCGTTCTGTTAGATAGCTGCGTTTTGGATTTAGAAGCAGATATTTCCCTGTGCTTACTGCTGTTTCTTCCATATGCCAGTAATGGCTGAAAACGCCTGTTTTGGGACTCTGCAGAGAAAGTGTTTGCAGACTGCTGAATCGACACACGGGTTTAACTCTGGAAGTTGAGTGCACACATTGACAACCGCTCTGTTAGATAGCTGCGTTTTGGATTTAGAAGCAGATATTTCCCTGTGCTTACTGCTGTTTCTTCCATATGCCAGTAATGGGCTGAAAACCCCTGTTTTGGGACTCTGCCGAGAAGATGTTTGCAGACTGCTGAATCCACACACGGGTTTAACTCTGGAAGTTGAGTGCACACATTGACAACCGTTCTGTTAGATAGCTGCGTTTTGGATTTAGAAGCAGATATTTCCCTGTGCTTACTGCTGTTTCTTCCATATGCCGGTAATGGGCTGAAAACGCCTGTTTTGGGACTCTGCAGAGAAAGTGTTTGCAGACTGCTGAATCCACACACGGGTTTAACTCTGGAAGTTGAGTGCACACATTGAGAACCGTTCTGTTAGATAGCTGCGTTTTGGATTTAGAAGCAGATATTTCCCTGTGCTTACTGCTGTTTCTTCCATATGCCGGTAATGGGCTGAAAACTCCTGTTTTGGGACTCTGCAGAGAAAGTGTTTGCAGACTGCTGAATCCACACACGGGTTTAACTCTGGAAGTTGAGTGCACACATTGACAACCGTTCTGTTAGATAGCTGCGTTTTGGATTTAGAAGCAGATATTTCCCTGTGCTTACTGCTGTTTCTTCCATACGCCGGTAATGGGCTGAAAACGCCTGTTTTGGGACTCTGCAGAGAAAGTGTTTGCAGACTGCTGAATGCACACACGGGTTTAACTCTGGAAGTTGAGTGCACACATTGACAACCGTTCTGTTAGATAGCTGCGTTTTGGATTTAGAAGCAGATATTTCCCTGTGCTTACTGCTGTTTCTTCCATATGCCGGTAATGGGCTGAAAACGCCTGTTTTGGGACTCTGCAGAGAAAGTGTTTGCAGACTGCTGAATCCACACACGGGTTTAACTCTGGAAGTTGAGTGTACACATTGACAACCGTTCTGTTAGATTGCTGCGTTTTGGATTTAGAAGCAGATATTTCCCTGTGCTTACTGCTGTTTCTTCCATATGCCGGTAATGGGCTGAAAACGCCTGTTTTGGGACTCTGCAGAGAAAGTGTTTGCAGACTGCTGAATCCACACACGGGTTTAACTCTGGAAGTTGAGTGCACACATTCACAACCGTTCTGTTAGATAGCTGCGTTTTGGATTTAGAAGCAGATATTTCCCTGTGCTTACTGCTGTTTCTTCCATATGCCGGTAATGGGCTGAAAACGCCTGTTTTGGGACTCTGCACAGAAAGTGTTTGCAGACTGCTGAATCCACACACGGGTTTAACTCTGGAAGTTGAGTGCACACATTGACAACCGCTCTGTTAGATAGCTGCGTTTTGGATTTAGAAGCAGATATTTCCCTGTGCTTACTGCTGTTTCTTCCATATGCCAGTAATGGGCTGAAAACCCCTGTTTTGGGACTCTGCCGAGAAGATGTTTGCAGACTGCTGAATCCACACACGGGTTTAACTCTGGAAGTTGAGTGCACACATTGACAACCGTTCTGTTAGATAGCTGCGTTTTGGATTTAGAAGCACATATTTCTCTGTGCTTACTGCTGTTTCTTCCATATGCCGGTAATGGGCTGAAAACGCCTGTTTTGGGACTCTGCAGAGAAAGTGTTTGCAGACTGCTGAATCGACACACGGGTTTAACTCTGGAAGTTGAGTGCACACATTGACAACCGCTCTGTTAGATAGCTGCGTTTTGGATTTAGAAGCAGATATTTCCCTGTGCTTACTGCTGTTTCTTCCATATGCCAGTAATGGGCTGAAAACCCCTGTTTTGGGACTCTGCCGAGAAGATGTTTGCAGACTGCTGAATCCACACACGGGTTTAACTCTGGAAGTTGAGTGCACACATTGACAACCGTTCTGTTAGATAGCTGCGTTTTGGATTTAGAAGCAGATATTTCCCTGTGCTTACTGCTGTTTCTTCCATATGCCAGTAATGGCTGAAAACGCCTGTTTTGGGACTCTGCAGAGAAAGTGTTTGCAGACTGCTGAATGCACACACGGGTTTAACTCTGGAAGTTGAGTGCACACATTGACAACCGTTCTGTTAGATAGCTGCGTTTTGGATTTAGAAGCAGATATTTCCCTGTGCTTACTGCTGTTTCTTCCATGTGCCGGTAATGGGCTGAAAACGCCTGTTTTGGGACTCTGCAGAGAAAGTGTTTGCAGACTGCTGAATCCACACACGGGTTTAACTCTGGAAGTTGAGTGCACACATTGACAACCGTTCTGTTAGATAGCTGCGTTTTGGATTTAGAAGCAGATATTTCCCTGTGCTTACTGCTGTTTCTTCCATATGCCGGTAATGGGCTGAAAACGCCTGTTTTGGGACTCTGCAGAGAAAGTGTTTGCAGACTGCTGAATCCACACACGGGTTTAACTCTGGAAGTTGAGTGCACACATTGACAACCGTTCTGTTAGATAGCTGCGTTTTGGATTTAGAAGCAGATATTTCCCTGTGCTTACTGCTGTTTCTTCCATATGCCGGTAATGGGCTGAAAACGCCTGTTTTGGGACTCTGCAGAGAAAGTGTTTGCAGACTGCTGAATCCACACACGGGTTTAACTCTGGAAGTTGAGTGCACACATTGACAACCGTTCTGTTAGATAGCTGCGTTTTGGATTTAGAAGCAGATATTTCCCTGTGCTTACTGCTGTTTCTTCCATATGCCGGTAATGGGCTGAAAACGCCTGTTTTGGGACTCTGCAGAGAAAGTGTTTGCAGACTGCTGAATCCACACACGGGTTTAACTCTGGAAGTTGAGTGCACACATTGACAACCGTTCTGTTAGATAGCTGCGTTTTGGATTTAGAAGCAGATATTTCCCTGTGCTTACTGCTGTTTCTTCCATGTGCCGGTAATGGGCTGAAAACGCCTGTTTTGGGACTCTGCAGAGAAAGTGTTTGCAGACTGCTGAATCCACACACGGGTTTAACTCTGGAAGTTGAGTGCACACATTGACAACCGTTCTGTTAGATAGCTGCGTTTTGGATTTAGAAGCAGATATTTCCCTGTGCTTACTGCTGTTTCTTCCATATGCCGGTAATGGGCTGAAAACGCCTGTTTTGGGACTCTGCAGAGAAAGTGTTTGCAGACTGCTGAATCCACACACGGGTTTAACTCTGGAAGTTGAGTGCACACATTGACAACCGTTCTGTTAGATAGCTGCGTTTTGGATTTAGAAGCAGATATTTCCCTGTGCTTACTGCTGTTTCTTCCATGTGCCGGTAATGGGCTGAAAACGCCTGTTTTGGGACTCTGCAGAGAAAGTGTTTGCAGACTGCTGAATCCACACACGGGTTTAACTCTGGAAGTTGAGTGCACACATTGACAACCGTTCTGTTAGATAGCTGCGTTTTGGATTTAGAAGCAGATATTTCCCTGTGCTTACTGCTGTTTCTTCCATATGCCGGTAATGGGCTGAAAACGCCTGTTTTGGGACTCTGCAGAGAAAGTGTTTGCAGACTGCTGAATCCACACACGGGTTTAACTCTGGAAGTTGAGTGCACACATTGACAACCGTTCTGTTAGATAGCTGCGTTTTGGATTTAGAAGCAGATATTTCCCTGTGCTTACTGCTGTTTCTTCCATATGCCGGTAATGGGCTGAAAACGCCTGTTTTGGGACTCTGCAGAGAAAGTGTTTGCAGACTGCTGAATCCACACACGGGTTTAACTCTGGAAGTTGAGTGCACACATTGACAACCGTTCTGTTAGATAGCTGCGTTTTGGATTTAGAAGCAGATATTTCCCTGTGCTTACTGCTGTTTCTTCCATATGCCGGTAATGGGCTGAAAACGCCTGTTTTGGGACTCTGCAGAGAAAGTGTTTGCAGACTGCTGAATCCACACACGGGTTTAACTCTGGAAGTTGAGTGCACACATTGACAACCGTTCTGTTAGATAGCTGCGTTTTGGATTTAGAAGCAGATATTTCCCTGTGCTTACTGATGTTTCTTCCATATGCCGGTAATGGGCTGAAAACGCCTGTTTTGGGACTCTGCAGAGAAAGTGTTTGCAGACTGCTGAATCCACACACGGGTTTAACTCTGGAAGTTGAGTGCACACATTGACAACCGTTCTGTTAGATAGCTGCGTTTTGGATTTAGAAGCAGATATTTCCCTGTGCTTACTGCTGTTTCTTCCATATGCCGGTAATGGGCTGAAAACGCCTGTTTTGGGACTCTGCAGAGAAAGTGTTTGCAGACTGCTGAATCCACACACGGGTTTAACTCTGGAAGTTGAGTGCACACATTGACAACCGTTTTGTTAGATAGCTGCGTTTTGGATTTAGAAGCAGATATTTCCCTGTGCTTACTGCTGTTTCTTCCATATGCCGGTAATGGGCTGAAAACGCCTGTTTTGGGACTCTGCAGAGAAAGTGTTTGCAGACTGCTGAATCCACACACGGGTTTAACTCTGGAAGTTGAGTGCACACATTGACAACCGTTCTGTTAGATAGCTGCGTTTTGGATTTAGAAGCAGATATTTCCCTGTGCTTACTGCTGTTTCTTCCATATGCCGGTAATGGGCTGAAAACGCCTGTTTTGGGACTCTGCAGAGAAAGTGTTTGCAGACTGCTGAATCCACACACGGGTTTAACTCTGGAAGTTGAGTGCACACATTGACAACCGTTCTGTTAGATAGCTGCGTTTTGGATTTAGAAGCAGATATTTCCCTGTGCTTACTGCTGTTTCTTCCATATGCCGGTAATGGGCTGAAAACGCCTGTTTTGGGACTCTGCAGAGAAAGTGTTTGCAGACTGCTGAATCCACACACGGGTTTAACTCTGGAAGTTGAGTGCACACATTGACAACCGTTCTGTTAGATAGCTGCGTTTTGGATTTAGAAGCAGATATTTCCCTGTGCTTACTGCTGTTTCTTCCATATGCCGGTAATGGGCTGAAAACGCCTGTTTTGGGACTCTGCAGAGAAGATGTTTGCAGACTGCTGAATCCACACACGGGTTTAACTCTGGAAGTTGAGTGCACACATTGACAACCGTTCTGTTAGATAGCTGCGTTTTGGATTTAGAAGCAGATATTTCCCTGTGCTTACTGCTGTTTCTTCCATATGCCGGTAATGGGCTGAAAACGCCTGTTTTGGGACTCTGCAGAGAAAGAGTTTGCAGACTGCTGAATCCACACACGGGTTTAACTCTGGAAGTTGAGTGCACACATTGACAACTGTTCTGTTAGATAGCTGCGTTTTGGATTTAGAAGCAGATATTTCCCTGTGCTTACTGCTGTTTCTTCCATATGCCGGTAATGGGCTGAAAACGCCTGTTTTGGGACTCTGCAGAGAAAGTGTTTGCAGACTGCTGAATCCACACACGGGTTTAACTCTGGAAGTTGAGTGCACACATTGACAACCGTTCTGTTAGATAGCTGCGTTTTGGATTTAGAAGCAGATATTTCCCTGTGCTTACTGCTGTTTCTTCCATATGCCGGTAATGGGCTGAAAACGCCTGTTTTGGGACTCTGCAGAGAAAGAGTTTGCAGACTGCTGAATCCACACACGGGTTTAACTCTGGAAGTTGAGTGCACACATTGACAACCGTTCTGTTAGATAGCTGCGTTTTGGATTTAGAAGCAGATATTTCCCTGTGCTTACTGCTGTTTCTTCCATATGCCAGTAATGGGCTGAAAACGCCTGTTTTGGGACTCTGCAGAGAAAGTGTTTGCAGACTGCTGAATCCACACACGGGTTTAACTCTGGAAGTTGAGTGCACACATTGACAACCGTTCTGTTAGATAGCTGCATTTTGGATTTAGAAGCAGATATTTCACTGTGCTTACTGCTGTTTCTTCCATATGCCGGTATTGGGCTGAAAACGCCTGTTTGGGGACTCTGCAGAGAAAGTGTTTGCAGACTGCTGAATCCACACACGGGTTTAACTCTCGAAGTTGAGTGCACACATTGACAACCGTTCTGTTAGATAGCTGCGTTTTGGATTTAGAAGCAGATATTTCCCTGTGCTTACTGCTGTTTCTTCCATATGCCGGTAATGGGCTGAAAACGCCTGTTTTGGGACTCTGCAGAGAAGATGTTTGCAGACTGCTGAATCCACACACGGGTTTAACTCTGGAAGTTGAGTGCACACATTGACAACCGTTCTGTTAGATAGCTGCGTTTTGGATTTAGAAGCAGATATTTCCCTGTGCTTACTGCTGTTTCTTCCATATGCCGGTAATGGGCTGAAAACGCCTGTTTTGGGACTCTGCAGAGAAAGTGTTTGCAGACTGCTGAATCCACACACGGGTTTAACTCTGGAAGTTGAGTGCACACATTGACAACCGTTCTGTTAGATAGCTGCGTTTTGGATTTAGAAGCAGATATTTCCCTGTGCTTACTGCTGTTTCTTCCATATGCCGGTAATGGGCTGAAAACGCCTGTTTTGGGACTCTGCAGAGAAAGTGTTTGCAGACTGCTGAATCCACACACGGGTTTAACTCTGGAAGTTGAGTGCACACATTGACAACCGTTCTGTTAGATAGCTGCGTTTTGGATTTAGAAGCAGATATTTCCCTGTGCTTACTGCTGTTTCTTCCATATGCCGGTAATGGGCTGAAAATGCCTGTTTTGGGACTCTGCAGAGAAAGTGTTTGCAGACTGCTGAATCCACACACGGGTTTAACTCTGGAAGTTGAGTGCACACATTGACAACCGTTCTGTTAGATAGCTGCGTTTTGGATTTAGAAGCAGATATTTCCCTGTGCTTACTGCTGTTTCTTCCATATGCCGGTAATGGGCTGAAAACGCCTGTTTTGGGACTCTGCAGAGAAAGAGTTTGCAGACTGCTGAATCCACACACGGGTTTAACTCTGGAAGTTGAGTGCACACATTGACAACCGTTCTGTTAGATAGCTGCGTTTTGGATTTAGAAGCAGATATTTCCCTGTGCTTACTGCTGTTTCTTCCATATGCCGGTAATGGGCTGAAAACGCCTGTTTTGGGACTCTGCAGAGAAAGTGTTTGCAGACTGCTGAATCCACACACGGGTTTAACTCTGGAAGTTGAGTGCACACATTGACAACCGTTCTGTTAGATAGCTGCGTTTTGGATTTAGAAGCAGACATTTCACTGTGCTTACTGCTGTTTCTTCCATATGCCGGTAATGGGCTGAAAACGCCTGTTTGGGGACTCTGCAGAGAAAGTGTTTGCAGACTGCTGAATCCACACACGGGTTTAACTCTCGAAGTTGAGTGCACACATTGACAACCGTTCTGTTAGATAGCTGCGTTTTGGATTTAGAAGCAGATATTTCCCTGTGCTTACTGCTGTTTCTTCCATATGCCGGTAATGGGCTGAAAACGCCTGTTTTGGGACTCTGCAGAGAAGATGTTTGCAGACTGCTGAATCCACACACGGGTTTAACTCTGGAAGTTGAGTGCACACATTGACAACCGTTCTGTTAGATAGCTGCGTTTTGGATTTAGAAGCAGATATTTCCCTGTGCTTACTGCTGTTTCTTCCATATGCCGGTAATGGGCTGAAAACGCCTGTTTTGGGACTCTGCAGAGAAAGTGTTTGCAGACTGCTGAATCCACACACGGGTTTAACTCTGGAAGTTGAGTGCACACATTGACAACCGTTCTCTTAGATAGCTGCGTTTTGGATTTAGAAGCAGATATTTCCCTGTGCTTACTGCTGTTTCTTCCATATGCCGGTAATGGGCTGAAAACGCCTGTTTTGGGACTCTGCACAGAAAGTGTTTGCAGACTGCTGAATCCACACACGGGTTTAACTCTGGAAGTTGAGTGCACACATTGACAACCGTTCTGTTAGATAGCTGCGTTTTGGATTTAGAGGCAGATATTTCCCTGTGCTTACTGCTGTTTCTTCCATATGCCGGTAATGGGCTGAAAACGCCTGTTTTGGGACTCTGCAGAGAAAGAGTTTGCAGACTGCTGAATCCACACACGGGTTTAACTCTGGAAGTTGAGTGCACACATTGACAACCGTTCTGTTAGATAGCTGCGTTTTGGATTTAGAAGCAGATATTTCCCTGTGCTTACTGCTGTTTCTTCCATATGCCGGTAATGGGCTGAAAACGCCTGTTTTGGGACTCTGCAGAGAAAGTGTTTGCAGACTGCTGAATCCACACACGGGTTTAACTCTGGAAGTTGAGTGCACACATTGACAACCGTTCTGTTAGATAGCTGCGTTTTGGATTTAGAAGCAGATATTTCCCTGTGCTTACTGCTGTTTCTTCCATATGCCAGTAATGGGCTGAAAACGCCTGTTTGGGGACTCTGCAGAGAAAGTGTTTGCAGACTGCTGAATCCACACACGGGTTTAACTTTCGAAGTTGAGTGCACACATTGACAGCCGTTCTGTTAGATAGCTGCGTTTTGGATTTAGAAGCAGATATTTCCCTGTGCTTACTGCTGTTTCTTCCATATGCCGGTAATGGGCTGAAAACGCCTGTTTTGGGACTCTGCAGAGAAGACGTTTGCAGACTGCTGAATGCACACACGGGTTTAACTCTGGAAGTTGAGTGCACACATTGACAACCGTTCTGTTAGATAGCTGCGTTTTGGATTTAGAAGCAGATATTTCCCTGTGCTTACTGCTGTTTCTTCCATATGCCGGTAATGGGCTGAAAACGCCTGTTTTGGGACTCTGCAGAGAAAGTGTTTGCAGACTGCTGAATCCACACACGGGTTTAACTCTGGAAGTTGAGTGCACACATTGACAACCGTTCTCTTAGATAGCTGCGTTTTGGATTTAGAAGCAGATATTTCCCTGTGCTTACTGCTGTTTCTTCCATATGCCGGTAATGGGCTGAAAACGCCTGTTTTGGGACTCTGCACAGAAAGTGTTTGCAGACTGCTGAATCCACACACGGGTTTAACTCTGGAAGTTGAGTGCACACATTGACAACCGTTCTGTTAGATAGCTGCGTTTTGGATTTAGAGGCAGATATTTCCCTGTGCTTACTGCTGTTTCTTCCATATGCCGGTAATGGGCTGAAAACGCCTGTTTTGGGACTCTGCAGAGAAAGAGTTTGCAGACTGCTGAATCCACACACGGGTTTAACTCTGGAAGTTGAGTGCACACATTGACAACCGTTCTGTTAGATAGCTGCGTTTTGGATTTAGAAGCAGATATTTCCCTGTGCTTACTGCTGTTTCTTCCATATGCCGGTAATGGGCTGAAAACGCCTGTTTTGGGACTCTGCAGAGAAAGTGTTTGCAGACTGCTGAATCCACACACGGGTTTAACTCTGGAAGTTGAGTGCACACATTGACAACCGTTCTGTTAGATAGCTGCGTTTTGGATTTAGAAGCAGATATTTCCCTGTGCTTACTGCTGTTTCTTCCATATGCCAGTAATGGGCTGAAAACGCCTGTTTGGGGACTCTGCAGAGAAAGTGTTTGCAGACTGCTGAATCCACACACGGGTTTAACTTTCGAAGTTGAGTGCACACATTGACAGCCGTTCTGTTAGATAGCTGCGTTTTGGATTTAGAAGCAGATATTTCCCTGTGCTTACTGCTGTTTCTTCCATATGCCGGTAATGGGCTGAAAACGCCTGTTTTGGGACTCTGCAGAGAAGACGTTTGCAGACTGCTGAATGCACACACGGGTTTAACTCTGGAAGTTGAGTGCACACATTGACAACCGTTCTGTTAGATAGCTGCGTTTTGGATTTAGAAGCAGATATTTCCCTGTGCTTACTGCTGTTTCTTCCATATGCCGGTAATGGGCTGAAAACGCCTGTTTTGGGACTCTGCAGAGAAAGTGTTTGCAGACTGCTGAATCCACACACGGGTTTAACTCTGGAAGTTGAGTGCACACATTGACAACCGTTCTCTTAGATAGCTGCGTTTTGGATTTAGAAGCAGATATTTCCCTGTGCTTACTGCTGTTTCTTCCATATGCCGGTAATGGGCTGAAAACGCCTGTTTTGGGACTCTGCACAGAAAGTGTTTGCAGACTGCTGAATCCACACACGGGTTTAACTCTGGAAGTTGAGTGCACACATTGACAACCGTTCTGTTAGATAGCTGCGTTTTGGATTTAGAGGCAGATATTTCCCTGTGCTTACTGCTGTTTCTTCCATATGCCGGTAATGGGCTGAAAACGCCTGTTTTGGGGACTCTGCAGAGAAAGAGTTTGCAGACTGCTGAATCCACACACGGGTTTAACTCTGGAAGTTGAGTGCACACATTGACAACCGTTCTGTTAGATAGCTGCGTTTTGGATTTAGAAGCAGATATTTCCCTGTGCTTACTGCTGTTTCTTCCATATGCCGGTAATGGGCTGAAAACGCCTGTTTTGGGACTCTGCAGAGAAAGTGTTTGCAGACTGCTGAATCCACACACGGGTTTAACTCTGGAAGTTGAGTGCACACATTGACAACCGTTCTGTTAGATAGCTGCGTTTTGGATTTAGAAGCAGATATTTCCCTGTGCTTACTGCTGTTTCTTCCATATGCCAGTAATGGGCTGAAAACGCCTGTTTGGGGACTCTGCAGAGAAAGTGTTTGCAGACTGCTGAATCCACACACGGGTTTAACGTTCGAAGTTGAGTGCACACATTGACAGCCGTTCTGTTAGATAGCTGCGTTTTGGATTTAGAAGCAGATATTTCCCTGTGCTTACTGCTGTTTCTTCCATATGCCGGTAATGGGCTGAAAACGCCTGTTTTGGGACTCTGCAGAGAAGACGTTTGCAGACTGCTGAATGCACACACGGGTTTAACTCTGGAAGTTGAGTGCACACATTGACAACCGTTCTGTTAGATAGCTGCGTTTTGGATTTAGAAGCAGATATTTCCCTGTGCTTACTGCTGTTTCTTCCATATGCCGGTAATGGGCTGAAAACGCCTGTTTTGGGACTCTGCAGAGAAAGTGTTTGCAGACTGCTGAATCCACACACGGGTTTAACTCTGGAAGTTGAGTGCAGACATTGACAACCGTTCTGTTAGATAGCTGCGTTTTGGATTTAGAAGCAGATATTTCCCTGTGCTTACTGCTGTTTCTTCCATATGCCGGTAATGGGCTGAAAACGCCTGTTTTGGGACTCTGCAGAGAAAGTGTTTGCAGACTGCTGAATCCACACACGGGTTTAACTCTGGAAGTTGAGTGCACACATTGACAACCGTTCTGTTAGATAGCTGCGTTTTGGATTTAGAAGCAGACATTTCACTGTGCTTACTGCTGTTTCTTCCATATGCCGGTAATGGGCTGAAAACGCCTGTTTGGGGACTCTGCAGAGAAAGTGTTTGCAGACTGCTGAATCCACACACGGGTTTAACTCTCGAAGTTGAGTGCACACATTGACAACCGTTCTGTTAGATAGCTGCGTTTTGGATTTAGAAGCAGATATTTCCCTGTGCTTACTGCTGTTTCTTCCATATGCCGGTAATGGGCTGAAAACGCCTGTTTTGGGACTCTGCAGAGAAGATGTTTGCAGACTGCTGAATCCACACACGGGTTTAACTCTGGAAGTTGAGTGCACACATTGACAACCGTTCTGTTAGATAGCTGCGTTTTGGATTTAGAAGCAGATATTTCCCTGTGCTTACTGCTGTTTCTTCCATATGCCGGTAATGGGCTGAAAACGCCTGTTTTGGGACTCTGCAGAGAAAGTGTTTGCAGACTGCTGAATCCACACACGGGTTTAACTCTGGAAGTTGAGTGCACACATTGACAACCGTTCTCTTAGATAGCTGCGTTTTGGATTTAGAAGCAGATATTTCCCTGTGCTTACTGCTGTTTCTTCCATATGCCGGTAATGGGCTGAAAACGCCTGTTTTGGGACTCTGCACAGAAAGTGTTTGCAGACTGCTGAATCCACACACGGGTTTAACTCTGGAAGTTGAGTGCACACATTGACAACCGTTCTGTTAGATAGCTGCGTTTTGGATTTAGAGGCAGATATTTCCCTGTGCTTACTGCTGTTTCTTCCATATGCCGGTAATGGGCTGAAAACGCCTGTTTTGGGACTCTGCAGAGAAAGAGTTTGCAGACTGCTGAATCCACACACGGGTTTAACTCTGGAAGTTGAGTGCACACATTGACAACCGTTCTGTTAGATAGCTGCGTTTTGGATTTAGAAGCAGATATTTCCCTGTGCTTACTGCTGTTTCTTCCATATGCCGGTAATGGGCTGAAAACGCCTGTTTTGGGACTCTGCAGAGAAAGTGTTTGCAGACTGCTGAATCCACACACGGGTTTAACTCTGGAAGTTGAGTGCACACATTGACAACCGTTCTGTTAGATAGCTGCGTTTTGGATTTAGAAGCAGATATTTCCCTGTGCTTACTGCTGTTTCTTCCATATGCCAGTAATGGGCTGAAAACGCCTGTTTGGGGACTCTGCAGAGAAAGTGTTTGCAGACTGCTGAATCCACACACGGGTTTAACTTTCGAAGTTGAGTGCACACATTGACAGCCGTTCTGTTAGATAGCTGCGTTTTGGATTTAGAAGCAGATATTTCCCTGTGCTTACTGCTGTTTCTTCCATATGCCGGTAATGGGCTGAAAACGCCTGTTTTGGGACTCTGCAGAGAAGACGTTTGCAGACTGCTGAATGCACACACGGGTTTAACTCTGGAAGTTGAGTGCACACATTGACAACCGTTCTGTTAGATAGCTGCGTTTTGGATTTAGAAGCAGATATTTCCCTGTGCTTACTGCTGTTTCTTCCATATGCCGGTAATGGGCTGAAAACGCCTGTTTTGGGACTCTGCAGAGAAAGTGTTTGCAGACTGCTGAATCCACACACGGGTTTAACTCTGGAAGTTGAGTGCACACATTGACAACCGTTCTCTTAGATAGCTGCGTTTTGGATTTAGAAGCAGATATTTCCCTGTGCTTACTGCTGTTTCTTCCATATGCCGGTAATGGGCTGAAAACGCCTGTTTTGGGACTCTGCACAGAAAGTGTTTGCAGACTGCTGAATCCACACACGGGTTTAACTCTGGAAGTTGAGTGCACACATTGACAACCGTTCTGTTAGATAGCTGCGTTTTGGATTTAGAGGCAGATATTTCCCTGTGCTTACTGCTGTTTCTTCCATATGCCGGTAATGGGCTGAAAACGCCTGTTTTGGGACTCTGCAGAGAAAGAGTTTGCAGACTGCTGAATCCACACACGGGTTTAACTCTGGAAGTTGAGTGCACACATTGACAACCGTTCTGTTAGATAGCTGCGTTTTGGATTTAGAAGCAGATATTTCCCTGTGCTTACTGCTGTTTCTTCCATATGCCGGTAATGGGCTGAAAACGCCTGTTTTGGGACTCTGCAGAGAAAGTGTTTGCAGACTGCTGAATCCACACACGGGTTTAACTCTGGAAGTTGAGTGCACACATTGACAACCGTTCTGTTAGATAGCTGCGTTTTGGATTTAGAAGCAGATATTTCCCTGTGCTTACTGCTGTTTCTTCCATATGCCAGTAATGGGCTGAAAACGCCTGTTTGGGGACTCTGCAGAGAAAGTGTTTGCAGACTGCTGAATCCACACACGGGTTTAACTTTCGAAGTTGAGTGCACACATTGACAGCCGTTCTGTTAGATAGCTGCGTTTTGGATTTAGAAGCAGATATTTCCCTGTGCTTACTGCTGTTTCTTCCATATGCCGGTAATGGGCTGAAAACGCCTGTTTTGGGACTCTGCAGAGAAGACGTTTGCAGACTGCTGAATGCACACACGGGTTTAACTCTGGAAGTTGAGTGCACACATTGACAACCGTTCTGTTAGATAGCTGCGTTTTGGATTTAGAAGCAGATATTTCCCTGTGCTTACTGCTGTTTCTTCCATATGCCGGTAATGGGCTGAAAACGCCTGTTTTGGGACTCTGCAGAGAAAGTGTTTGCAGACTGCTGAATCCACACACGGGTTTAACTCTGGAAGTTGAGTGCACACATTGACAACCGTTCTCTTAGATAGCTGCGTTTTGGATTTAGAAGCAGATATTTCCCTGTGCTTACTGCTGTTTCTTCCATATGCCGGTAATGGGCTGAAAACGCCTGTTTTGGGACTCTGCACAGAAAGTGTTTGCAGACTGCTGAATCCACACACGGGTTTAACTCTGGAAGTTGAGTGCACACATTGACAACCGTTCTGTTAGATAGCTGCGTTTTGGATTTAGAGGCAGATATTTCCCTGTGCTTACTGCTGTTTCTTCCATATGCCGGTAATGGGCTGAAAACGCCTGTTTTGGGACTCTGCAGAGAAAGAGTTTGCAGACTGCTGAATCCACACACGGGTTTAACTCTGGAAGTTGAGTGCACACATTGACAACCGTTCTGTTAGATAGCTGCGTTTTGGATTTAGAAGCAGATATTTCCCTGTGCTTACTGCTGTTTCTTCCATATGCCGGTAATGGGCTGAAAACGCCTGTTTTGGGACTCTGCAGAGAAAGTGTTTGCAGACTGCTGAATCCACACACGGGTTTAACTCTGGAAGTTGAGTGCACACATTGACAACCGTTCTGTTAGATAGCTGCGTTTTGGATTTAGAAGCAGATATTTCCCTGTGCTTACTGCTGTTTCTTCCATATGCCAGTAATGGGCTGAAAACGCCTGTTTGGGGACTCTGCAGAGAAAGTGTTTGCAGACTGCTGAATCCACACACGGGTTTAACGTTCGAAGTTGAGTGCACACATTGACAGCCGTTCTGTTAGATAGCTGCGTTTTGGATTTAGAAGCAGATATTTCCCTGTGCTTACTGCTGTTTCTTCCATATGCCGGTAATGGGCTGAAAACGCCTGTTTTGGGACTCTGCAGAGAAGACGTTTGCAGACTGCTGAATGCACACACGGGTTTAACTCTGGAAGTTGAGTGCACACATTGACAACCGTTCTGTTAGATAGCTGCGTTTTGGATTTAGAAGCAGATATTTCCCTGTGCTTACTGCTGTTTCTTCCATATGCCGGTAATGGGCTGAAAACGCCTGTTTTGGGACTCTGCAGAGAAAGTGTTTGCAGACTGCTGAATCCACACACGGGTTTAACTCTGGAAGTTGAGTGCAGACATTGACAACCGTTCTGTTAGATAGCTGCGTTTTGGATTTAGAAGCAGATATTTCCCTGTGCTTACTGCTGTTTCTTCCATATGCCGGTAATGGGCTGAAAACGCCTGTTTTGGGACTCTGCAGAGAAAGTGTTTGCAGACTGCTGAATCCACACACGGGTTTAACTCTGGAAGTTGAGTGCACACATTGACAACCGTTCTGTTAGATAGCTGCGTTTTGGATTTAGAAGCAGATATTTCACTGTGCTTACTGCTGTTTCTTCCATATGCCGGTATTGGGCTGAAAACGCCTGTTTGGGGACTCTGCAGAGAAAGTGTTTGCAGACTGCTGAATCCACACACGGGTTTAACTCTCGAAGTTGAGTGCACACATTGACAACCGTTCTGTTAGATAGCTGCGTTTTGGATTTAGAAGCAGATATTTCCCTGTGCTTACTGCTGTTTCTTCCATATGCCGGTAATGGGCTGAAAACGCCTGTTTTGGGACTCTGCAGAGAAAGTGTTTGCAGACTGCTGAATCCACACACGGGTTTAACTCTGGAAGTTGAGTGCTCACATTGACAACCGTTCTGTTAGATAGCTGCGTTTTGGATTTAGAAGCAGATATTTCACTGTGCTTACTGCTGTTTCTTCCATATGCCGGTATTGGGCTGAAAACGCCTGTTTGGGGACTCTGCAGAGAAAGTGTTTGCAGACTGCTGAATCCACACACGGGTTTAACTCTCGAAGTTGAGTGCACACATTGACAACCGTTCTGTTAGATAGCTGCGTTTTGGACTTAGAAGCAGATATTTCCCTGTGCTTACTGCTGTTTCTTCCATATGCCGGTAATGGGCTGAAAACGCCTGTTTTGGGACTCTGCAGAGAAAGTGTTTGCAGACTGCTGAATCCACACACGGGTTTAACTCTGGAAGTTGAGTGCACACATTGACAACCGTTCTGTTAGATAGCTGCGTTTTGGATTTAGAAGCAGATATTTCCCTGTGCTTACTGCTGTTTCTTCCATATGCCGGTAATGGGCTGAAAACGCCTGTTTTGGGACTCTGCAGAGAAAGTGTTTGCAGACTGCTGAATCCACACACGGGTTTAACTCTGGAAGTTGAGTGCACACATTGACAACCGTTCTGTTAGATAGCTGCGTTTTGGATTTAGAAGCAGATATTTCCCTGTGCTTACTGCTGTTTCTTCCATATGCCGGTAATGGGCTGAAATCACCTGTTTTGGGAATCTGCAGAGAAAGTGTTTGCAGACTGCTGAATCCACACACGGGTTTAACTCTGGAAGTTGAGTGCACACATTGACAACCGTTCTGTTAGATAGCTGCGTTTTGGATTTAGAAGCAGATATTTCCCTGTGCTTACTGCTGTTTCTTCCATATGCCGGTAATGGGCTGAAAACGCCTGTTTTGGGACTCTGCAGAGAAAGTGTTTGCAGACTGCTGAATCCACACACGGGTTTAACTCTGGAAGTTGAGTGCACACATTGACAACCGTTCTGTTAGATAGCTGCGTTTTGGATTTAGAAGCAGATATTTCCCTGTGCTTACTGCTGTTTCTTCCATATGCCGGTAATGGGCTGAAAACGCCTGTTTTGGGACTCTGCAGAGAAGATGTTTGCAGACTGCTGAATCCACACACGGGTTTAACTCTGGAAGTTGAGTGCACACATTGACAACCGTTCTGTTAGATAGCTGCGTTTTGGATTTAGAAGCAGATATTTCCCTGTGCTTACTGCTGTTTCTTCCATATGCCGGTAATGGGCTGAAAACGCCTGTTTTGGGACTCTGCAGAGAAAGTGTTTGCAGACTGCTGAATCCACACACGGGTTTAACTCTGGAAGTTGAGTGCACACATTGACAACCGTTCTGTTAGATAGCTGCGTTTTGGATTTAGAAGCAGATATTTCCCTGTGCTTACTGCTGTTTCTTCCATATGCCGGTAATGGGCTGAAAACGCCTGTTTTGGGACTCTGCAGAGAAAGTGTTTGCAGACTGCTGAATCCACACACGGGTTTAACTCTGGAAGTTGAGTGCACACATTGACAACCGTTCTGTTAGATAGCTGCGTTTTGGATTTAGAAGCAGATATTTCCCTGTGCTTACTGCTGTTTCTTCCATATGCCGGTAATGGGCTGAAAACGCCTGTTTTGGGACTCTGCAGAGAAAGAGTTTGCAGACTGCTGAATCCACACACGGGTTTAACTCTGGAAGTTGAGTGCACACATTGACAACCGTTCTGTTAGATAGCTGCGTTTTGGATTTAGAAGCAGATATTTCCCTGTGCTTACTGCTGTTTCTTCCATATGCCGGTAATGGGCTGAAAACGCCTGTTTTGGGACTCTGCAGAGAAAGTGTTTGCAGACTGCTGAATCCACACACGGGTTTAACTCTGGAAATTGAGTGCACACATTGACAACCGTTCTCTTAGATAGCTGCGTTTTGGATTTAGAAGCAGATATTTCCCTGTGCTTACTGCTGTTTCTTCCATATGCCGGTAATGGGCTGAAAATGCCTGTTTTGGGACTCTGCAGAGAAAGTGTTTGCAGACTGCTGAATCCACACACGGGTTTAACTCTGGAAGTTGAGTGCACACATTGACAACCGTTCTGTTAGATAGCTGCGTTTTGGATTTAGAAGCAGATATTTCCCTGTGCTTACTGCTGTTTCTTCCATATGCCGGTAATGGGCTGAAAACGCCTGTTTTGGGACTCTGCAGAGAAAGAGTTTGCAGACTGCTGAATCCACACACGGGTTTAACTCTGGAAGTTGAGTGCACACATTGACAACCGTTCTGTTAGATAGCTGCGTTTTGGATTTAGAAGCAGATATTTCCCTGTGCTTACTGCTGTTTCTTCCATATGCCGGTAATGGGCTGAAAACGCCTGTTTTGGGACTCTGCAGAGAAAGTGTTTGCAGACTGCTGAATCCACACACGGGTTTAACTCTGGAAGTTGAGTGCACACATTGACAACCGTTCTGTTAAATAGCTGCGTTTTGGATTTAGAAGCAGATATTTCACTGTGCTTACTGCTGTTTCTTCCATATGCCGGTAATGGGCTGAAAACCCCTGTTTGGGGACTCTGCAGAGAAAGTGTTTGCAGACTGCTGAATCCACACACGGGTTTAACTCTGGAAGTTGAGTGCACACATTGACAACCGTTCTGTTAGATAGCTGCGTTTTGGATTTAGAAGCAGATATTTCACTGTGCTTACTGCTGTTTCTTCCATATGCCGGTAATGGGCTGAAAACGCCTGTTTTGGGACTCTGCAGAGAAAGTGTTTGCAGACTGCTGAATCCACACACGGGTTTAACTCTGGAAGTTGAGTGCACACATTGACAACCGTTCTGTTAAATAGCTGCGTTTTGGATTTAGAAGCAGATATTTCCCTGTGCTTACTGCTGTTTCTTCCATATACCGGTAATGGGCTGAAAACGCCTGTTTTGGGACTCTGCAGAGAAAGTGTTTGCAGACTGCTGAATCCACACACGGGTTTAACTCTGGAAGTTGAGTGCACACATTGACAACCGTTCTGTTAGATAGCTGCGTTTTGGATTTAGAAGCAGATATTTCCCTGTGCTTACTGCTGTTTCTTCCATATGCCGGTAATGGGCTGAAAACGCCTGTTTTGGGACTCTGCAGAGAAAGTGTTTGCAGACTGCTGAATCCACACACGGGTTTAACTCTGGAAGTTGAGTGCACACATTGACAACCGTTCTGTTAGATAGCTGCGTTTTGGATTTAGAAGCAGATATTTCCCTGTGCTTACTGCTGTTTCTTCCATATGCCGGTAATGGGCTGAAAACGCCTGTTTTGGGACTCTGCAGAGAAAGTGTTTGCAGACTGCTGAATCCACACACGGGTTTATCTCTGGAAGTTGAGTGCACACATTGACAACCGTTCTGTTAGATAGCTGCGTTTTGGATTTAGAAGCAGATATTTCCCTGTGCTTACTGCTGTTTCTTCCATATGCCGGTAATGGGCTGAAAACGCCTGTTTTGGGACTCTGCAGAGAAAGAGTTTGCAGACTGCTGAATCCACACACGGGTTTAACTCTGGAAGTTGAGTGCACACATTGACAACCGTTCTGTTAGATAGCTGCGTTTTGGATTTAGAAGCAGATATTTCCCTGTGCTTACTGCTGTTTCTTCCATATGCCGGTAATGGGCTGAAAACGCCTGTTTTGGGACTCTGCAGAGAAAGTGTTTGCAGACTGCTGAATCCACACACGGGTTTAACTCTGGAAGTTGAGTGCACACATTGACATCCGTTCTGTTAAATAGCTGCGTTTTGGATTTAGAAGCAGATATTTCACTGTGCTTACTGCTGTTTCTTCCATATGCCGGTAATGGGCTGAAAACGCCTGTTTGGGGACTCTGCAGAGAAAGTGTTTGCAGACTGCTGAATCCACACACGGGTTTAACTCTGGAAGTTGAGTGCACACATTGACAACCGTTCTGTTAGATAGCTGCGTTTTGGATTTAGAAGCAGATATTTCACTGTGCTTACTGCTGTTTCTTCCATATGCCGGTAATGGGCTGAAAACGCCTGTTTTGGGACTCTGCAGAGAAAGTGTTTGCAGACTGCTGAATCCACACACGGGTTTAACTCTGGAAGTTGAGTGCACACATTGACAACCGTTCTGTTAGATAGCTGCGTTTTGGATTTAGAAGCAGATATTTCCCTGTGCTTACTGCTGTTTCTTCCATATGCCGGTAATGGGCTGAAAACGCCTGTTTTGGGACTCTGCAGAGAAAGTGTTTGCAGACTGCTGAATCCACACACGGGTTTAACTCTGGAAGTTGAGTGCACACATTGACAACCGTTCTGTTAGATAGCTGCGTTTTGGATTTAGAAGCAGATATTTCCCTGTGCTTACTGCTGTTTCTTCCATATGCCGGTAATGGGCTGAAAACGCCTGTTTTGGGACTCTGCAGAGAAAGTGTTTGCAGACTGCTGAATCCACACACGGGTTTAACTCTGGAAGTTGAGTGCACACATTGACAACCGTTCTGTTAGATAGCTGCGTTTTGGATTTAGAAGCAGATATTTCCCTGTGCTTACTGCTGTTTCTTCCATATGCCGGTAATGGGCTGAAAACGCCTGTTTTGGGACTCTGCAGAGAAAGTGTTTGCAGACTGCTGAATCCACACACGGGTTTAACTCTGGAAGTTGAGTGCACACATTGACAACCGTTCTGTTAGATAGCTGCGTTTTGGATTTAGAAGCAGATATTTCCCTGTGCTTACTGCTGTTTCTTCCATATGCCGGTAATGGGCTGAAAACGCCTGTTTTGGGACTCTGCAGAGAAAGTGTTTGCAGACTGCTGAATCCACACACGGGTTTAACTCTGGAAGTTGAGTGCACACATTGACAACCGTTCTGTTAGATAGCTGCGTTTTGGATTTAGAAGCAGATATTTCCCTGTGCTTACTGCTGTTTCTTCCATATGCCGGTAATGGGCTGAAAATGCCTGTTTTGGGACTCTGCAGAGAAAGTGTTTGCAGACTGCTGAATCCACACACGGGTTTAACTCTGGAAGTTGAGTGCACACATTGACAACCGTTCTGTTAGATAGCTGCGTTTTGGATTTAGAAGCAGATATTTCCCTGTGCTTACTGCTGTTTCTTCCATATGCCGGTAATGGGCTGAAAAACGCCTGTTTTGGGACTCTGCAGAGAAAGTGTTTGCAGACTGCTGAATCCACACACGGGTTTAACTCTGGGAAGTTGAGTGCACACATTGACAACCGTTCTGTTAGATAGCTTCGTTTTGGATTTAGAAGCAGATATTTCCCTGTGCTTACTGCTGTTTCTTCCATATGCCGGTAATGGGCTGAAAACGCCTGTTTTGGGACTCTGCAGAGAAAGTGTTTGCAGACTGCTGAATCCACACACGGGTTTAACTCTGGAAGTTGAGTGCACACATTGACAACCGTTCTGTTAGATAGCTGCGTTTTGGATTTAGAAGCAGATATTTCCCTGTGCTTACTGCTGTTTCTTCCATATGCCGGTAATGGGCTGAAAACGCCTGTTTTGGGACTCTGCAGAGAAAGTGTTTGCAGGCTGCTGAATCCACACACGGGTTTAACTCTGGAAGTTGAGTGCACACATTGACAACCGTTCTGTTAGATAGCTGCGTTTTGGATTTAGAAGCAGATATTTCCCTGTGCTTACTGCTGTTTCTTCCATATGCCGGTAATGGGCTGAAAAACGCCTGTTTTGGGACTCTGCCAGAGAAAGTGTTTGCAGACTGCTGAATCCACACACGGGTTTAACTCTGGAAGTTGAGTGCACACATTGACAACCGTTCTGTTAGATAGCTGCGTTTTGGATTTAGAAGCAGATATTTCCCTGTGCTTACTGCTGTTTCTTCCATATGCCGGTAATGGGCTGAAAAACGCCTGTTTTGGGACTCTGCAGAGAAAGTGTTTGCAGACTGCTGAATCCACACACGGGATTAACTCTGGAAGTTGAGTGCACACATTGACAACCGTTCTGTTAGATAGCTGCGTTTTGGATTTAGAAGCAGATATTTCCCTGTGCTTACTGCTGTTTCTTCCATATGCCGGTAATGGGCTGAAATCACCTGTTTTGGGAATCTGCAGAGAAAGTGTTTGCAGACTGCTGAATCCACACACGGGTTTAACTCTGGAAGTTGAGTGCACACATTGACAACCGTTCTGTTAGATAGCTGCGTTTTGGATTTAGAAGCAGATATTTCCCTGTGCTTACTGCTGTTTCTTCCATATGCCGGTAATGGGCTGAAAACGCCTGTTTTGGGACTCTGCAGAGAAAGTGTTTGCAGACTGCTGAATCCACACACGGGTTTAACTCTCGAAGTTGAGTGCACACATTGACAACCGTTCTGTTAGATAGCTGCGTTTTGGATTTAGAAGCAGATATTTCCCTGTGCTTACTGCTGTTTCTTCCATATGCCGGTAATGGGCTGAAAACGCCTGTTTTGGGACTCTGCAGAGAAAGTGTTTGCAGACTGCTGAATCCACACACGGGTTTAACTCTGGAAGTTGAGTGCACACATTGACAACCGTTCTGTTAGATAGCTGCGTTTTGGATTTAGAAGCAGATATTTCCCTGTGCTTACTGCTGTTTCTTCCATATGCCGGTAATGGGCTGAAAACGCCTGTTTTGGGACTCTGCAGAGAAAGTGTTTGCAGACTGCTGAATCCACACACGGGTTTAACTCTGGAAGTTGAGTGCACACATTGACAACCGTTCTGTTAGATAGCTGCGTTTTGGATTTAGAAGCAGATATTTCCCTGTGCTTACTGCTGTTTCTTCCATATGCCGGTAATGGGCTGAAAACGCCTGTTTTGGGACTCTGCAGAGAAAGTGTTTGCAGACTGCTGAATCCACACACGGGTTTAACTCTGGAAGTTGAGTGCACACATTGACAACCGTTCTGTTAGATAGCTGCGTTTTGGATTTAGAAGCAGATATTTCCCTGTGCTTACTGCTGTTTCTTCCATATGCCGGTAATGTGCTGAAAACGCCTGTTTTGGGACTCTGCAGAGAAAGAGTTTGCAGACTGCTGAATCCACACACGGGTTTAACTCTGGAAGTTGAGTGCACACATTGACAACCGTTCTGTTAGATAGCTGCGTTTTGGATTTAGAAGCAGATATTTCCCTGTGCTTACTGCTGTTTCTTCCATATGCCGGTAATGGGCTGAAAACGCCTGTTTTGGGACTCTGCAGAGAAAGTGTTTGCAGACTGCTGAATCCACACACGGGTTTAACTCTGGAAATTGAGTGCACACATTGACAACCGTTCTCTTAGATAGCTGCGTTTTGGATTTAGAAGCAGATATTTCCCTGTGCTTACTGCTGTTTCTTCCATATGCCGGTAATGGGCTGAAAATGCCTGTTTTGGGACTCTGCAGAGAAAGTGTTTGCAGACTGCTGAATCCACACACGGGTTTAACTCTGGAAGTTGAGTGCACACATTGACAACCGTTCTGTTAGATAGCTGCGTTTTGGATTTAGAAGCAGATATTTCCCTGTGCTTACTGCTGTTTCTTCCATATGCCGGTAATGGGCTGAAAACGCCTGTTTTGGGACTCTGCAGAGAAAGAGTTTGCAGACTGCTGAATCCACACACGGGTTTAACTCTGGAAGTTGAGTGCACACATTGACAACCGTTCTGTTAGATAGCTGCGTTTTGGATTTAGAAGCAGATATTTCCCTGTGCTTACTGCTGTTTCTTCCATATGCCGGTAATGGGCTGAAAACGCCTGTTTTGGGACTCTGCAGAGAAAGTGTTTGCAGACTGCTGAATCCACACACGGGTTTAACTCTGGAAGTTGAGTGCACACATTGACAACCGTTCTGTTAAATAGCTGCGTTTTGGATTTAGAAGCAGATATTTCACTGTGCTTACTGCTGTTTCTTCCATATGCCGGTAATGGGCTGAAAACCCCTGTTTGGGGACTCTGCAGAGAAAGTGTTTGCAGACTGCTGAATCCACACACGGGTTTAACTCTGGAAGTTGAGTGCACACATTGACAACCGTTCTGTTAGATAGCTGCGTTTTGGATTTAGAAGCAGATATTTCACTGTGCTTACTGCTGTTTCTTCCATATGCCGGTAATGGGCTGAAAACGCCTGTTTTGGGACTCTGCAGAGAAAGTGTTTGCAGACTGCTGAATCCACACACGGGTTTAACTCTGGAAGTTGAGTGCACACATTGACAACCGTTCTGTTAGATAGCTGCGTTTTGGATTTAGAAGCAGATATTTCCCTGTGCTTACTGCTGTTTCTTCCATATACCGGTAATGGGCTGAAAACGCCTGTTTTGGGACTCTCCAGAGAAAGTGTTTGCAGACTGCTGAATCCACACACGGGTTTAACTCTGGAAGTTGAGTGCACACATTGACAACCGTTCTGTTAGATAGCTGCGTTTTGGATTTAGAAGCAGATATTTCCCTGTGCTTACTGCTGTTTCTTCCATATGCCGGTAATGGGCTGAAAACGCCTGTTTTGGGACTCTGCAGAGAAAGAGTTTGCAGACTGCTGAATCCACACACGGGTTTAACTCTGGAAGTTGAGTGCACACATTGACAACCGTTCTGTTAGATAGCTGCGTTTTGGATTTAGAAGCAGATATTTCCCTGTGCTTACTGCTGTTTCTTCCATATGCCGGTAATGGGCTGAAAACGCCTGTTTTGGGACTCTGCAGAGAAAGTGTTTGCAGACTGCTGAATCCACACACGGGTTTATCTCTGGAAGTTGAGTGCACACATTGACAACCGTTCTGTTAGATAGCTGCGTTTTGGATTTAGAAGCAGATATTTCCCTGTGCTTACTGCTGTTTCTTCCATATGCCGGTAATGGGCTGAAAACGCCTGTTTTGGGACTCTGCAGAGAAAGAGTTTGCAGACTGCTGAATCCACACACGGGTTTAACTCTGGAAGTTGAGTGCACACATTGACAACCGTTCTGTTAGATAGCTGCGTTTTGGATTTAGAAGCAGATATTTCCCTGTGCTTACTGCTGTTTCTTCCATATGCCGGTAATGGGCTGAAAACGCCTGTTTTGGGACTCTGCAGAGAAAGTGTTTGCAGACTGCTGAATCCACACACGGGTTTAACTCTGGAAGTTGAGTGCACACATTGACATCCGTTCTGTTAAATAGCTGCGTTTTGGATTTAGAAGCAGATATTTCACTGTGCTTACTGCTGTTTCTTCCATATGCCGGTAATGGGCTGAAAACGCCTGTTTGGGGACTCTGCAGAGAAAGTGTTTGCAGACTGCTGAATCCACACACGGGTTTAACTCTGGAAGTTGAGTGCACACATTGACAACCGTTCTGTTAGATAGCTGCGTTTTGGATTTAGAAGCAGATATTTCACTGTGCTTACTGCTGTTTCTTCCATATGCCGGTAATGGGCTGAAAACGCCTGTTTTGGGACTCTGCAGAGAAAGTGTTTGCAGACTGCTGAATCCACACACGGGTTTAACTCTGGAAGTTGAGTGCACACATTGACAACCGTTCTGTTAGATAGCTGCGTTTTGGATTTAGAAGCAGATATTTCCCTGTGCTTACTGCTGTTTCTTCCATATGCCGGTAATGGGCTGAAAACGCCTGTTTTGGGACTCTGCAGAGAAAGTGTTTGCAGACTGCTGAATCCACACACGGGTTTAACTCTGGAAGTTGAGTGCACACATTGACAACCGTTCTGTTAGATAGCTGCGTTTTGGATTTAGAAGCAGATATTTCCCTGTGCTTACTGCTGTTTCTTCCATATGCCGGTAATGGGCTGAAAACGCCTGTTTTGGGACTCTGCAGAGAAAGTGTTTGCAGACTGCTGAATCCACACACCGGGTTTAACTCTGGAAGTTGAGTGCACACATTGACAACCGTTCTGTTAGATAGCTGCGTTTTGGATTTAGAAGCAGATATTTCCCTGTGCTTACTGCTGTTTCTTCCATATGCCGGTAATGGGCTGAAAACGCCTGTTTTGGGACTCTGCAGAGAAAGTGTTTGCAGACTGCTGAATCCACACACCGGGTTTAACTCTGGAAGTTGAGTGCACACATTGACAACCGTTCTGTTAGATAGCTGCGTTTTGGATTTAGAAGCAGATATTTCCCTGTGCTTACTGCTGTTTCTTCCATATGCCGGTAATGGGCTGAAAACGCCTGTTTTGGGGACTCTGCAGAGAAAGTGTTTGCAGACTGCTGAATCCACACACGGGTTTAACTCTGGAAGTTGAGTGCACACATTGACAACCGTTCTGTTAGATAGCTGCGTTTTGGATTTAGAAGCAGATATTTCCCTGTGCTTACTGCTGCTTTCCTTCCATATGCCGGTAATGGGCTGAAAATGCCTGTTTTGGGACTCTGCAGAGAAAGTGTTTGCAGACTGCTGAATCCACACACGGGTTTAACTCTGGAAGTTGAGTGCACACATTGACAACCGTTCTGTTAGATAGCTGCGTTTTGGATTTAGAAGCAGATATTTCCCTGTGCTTACTGCTGTTTCTTCCATATGCCGGTAATGGGCTGAAAACGCCTGTTTTGGGGACTCTGCAGAGAAAGTGTTTGCAGACTGCTGAATCCACACACGGGTTTAACTCTGGAAGTTGAGTGCACACATTGACAAACCGTTCTGTTAGATAGCTGCGTTTTGGATTTAGAAGCAGATATTTCCCTGTGCTTACTGCTGTTTCTTCCATATGCCGGTAATGGGCTGAAAACGCCTGTTTTGGGACTCTGCAGAGAAAGTGTTTGCAGACTGCTGAATCCACACACGGGTTTAACTACTGGAAGTTGAGTGCACACATTGACAACCGTTCTGTTAGATAGCTGCGTTTTGGATTTAGAAGCAGATATTTCCCTGTGCTTACTGCTGTCTTCTTCCATATGCCGGTAATGGGCTGAAAACGCCTGTCTTGGGACTCTGCAGAGAAAGTGTTTGCAGGCTGCTGAATCCACACACCGGGTTTAACTCTGGAAGTTGAGTGCACACATTGACAACCGTTCTGTTAGATAGCTGCGTTTTGGATTTAGAAGCAGATATTTCCCTGTGCTTACTGCTGTTTCTTCCATATGCCGGTAATGGGCTGAAAACGCCTGTTTTGGGGACTCTGCAGAGAAAGTGTTTGCAGACTGCTGAATCCACACACCGGGGTTTAACTCTGGAAGTTGAGTGCACACATTGACAACCGTTCTGTTAGATAGCTGCGTTTTGGATTTTAGAAGCAGATATTTCCCGTGTGCTTACTGCTGTTTCTTCCATATGCCGGTAATGGGCTGAAAACGCCTGTTTTGGGGACTCTGCAGAGAAAGTGTTTGCAGACTGCTGAATCCACACACGGGATTAACTCTGGAAGTTGAGTGCACACATTGACAACCGTTCTGTTAGATAGCTGCGTTTTGGGATTTAGAAGCAGATATTTCCCTGTGCTTACTGCTGTTTCTTCCATATGCCGGTAATGGGCTGAAAACGCCTGTTTTGGGACTCTGCAGAGAAAGTGTTTGCAGACTGCTGAATCCACACACGGGTTTAACTCTGGAAGTTGAGTGCACACATTGACAACCGTTCTGTTAGATAGCTGCGTTTTGGATTTAGAAGCAGATATTTCCCTGTGCTTACTGCTGTTTCTTCCATATGCCGGTAATGGGCTGAAAACGCCTGTTTTGGGACTCTGCAGAGAAAGTGTTTGCAGACTGCTGAATCCACACACGGGTTTAACTCTGGAAGTTGAGTGCACACATTGACAACCGTTCTGTTAGATAGCTGCGTTTTGGATTTAGAAGCAGATATTTCCCTGTGCTTACTGCTGTTTCTTCCATATGCCGGTAATGGGCTGAAAACGCCTGTTTTGGGACTCTGCAGAGAAAGTGTTTGCAGACTGCTGAATCCACACACGGGTTTAAACTCTGGAAGTTGAGTGCACACATTGACAACCGTTCTGTTAGATAGCTGCGTTTGGATTTAGAAGCAGATATTTCCCTGTGCTTACTGCTGTTTCTTCCATATGCCGGTAATGGGCTGAAAACGCCTGTTTTGGGACTCTGCAGAGAAAGTGTTTGCAGACTGCTGAATCCACACACGGGTTTAACTCTGGAAGTTGAGTGCACACATTGACAACCGTTCTGTTAGATAGCTGCGTTTTGGATTTAGAAGCAGATATTTCCCTGTGCTTACTGCTGTTTCTTCCATATGCCGGTAATGGGCTGAAAACGCCTGTTTTGGGACTCTGCAGAGAAAGTGTTTGCAGACTGCTGAATCCACACACGGGTTTAACTCTGGAAGTTGAGTGCACACATTGACAACCGTTCTGTTAGATAGCTGCGTTTTGGATTTAGAAGCAGATATTTCCCTGTGCTTACTGCTGTTTCTTCCATATGCCGGTAATGGACTGAAAACGCCTGTTTTGGGGACTCTGCAGAGAAAGAGTTTGCAGACTGCTGAATCCACACACGGGTTAAACTCTGGAAGTTGAGTGCACACATTGACAACCGTTCTGTTAGATAGCTACGTTTTGGATTTAGAAGCAGATATTTCCCTGTGCTTACTGCTGTTTCTTCCATATGCCGGTAATGGGCTGAAAACGCCTGTTTTGGGACTCTGCAGAGAAAGTGTTTGCAGACTGCTGAATCCACACACGGGTTTAACTCTGGAAGTTGAGTGCACACATTGACAACCGTTCTGTTAGATAGCTGCGTTTTGGATTTAGAAGCAGATATTTCCCTGTGCTTACTGCTGTTTCTTCCATATGCCGGTAATGGGCTGAAAACGCCTGTTTGGGGACTCTGCAGAGAAAGTGTTTGCAGACTGCTGAATCCACACACGGGTTTAACTCTGGAAGTTGAGTGCACACATTGACAACCGTTCTGTTAGATAGCTGCGTTTTGGATTTAGAAGCAGATATTTCCCTGTGCTTACTGCTGTTTCTTCCATATGCCGGTAATGGGCTGAAAACGCCTGTTTTGGGACTCTGCAGAGAAGATGTTTGCAGACTGCTGAATCCACACACGGGTTTAACTCTGGAAGTTGAGTGCACACATTGACAACCGTTCTCTTAGATAGCTGCGTTTTGGATTTAGAAGCAGATATTTCCCTGTGCTTACTGCTGTTTCTTCCATATGCCGGTAATGGGCTGAAAACGCCTGTTTTGGGACTCTGCAGAGAAAGTGTTTGCAGACTGCTGAATCCACACACGGGTTTAACTCTGGAAGTTGAGTGCACACATTGACAACCGTTCTGTTAGATAGCTGCGTTTTGGATTTAGAAGCAGATATTTCCCTGTGCTTACTGCTGTTTCTTCCATATGCCGGTAAGGGGCTGAAAACGCCTGTTTTGGGACTCTGCAGAGAAAGTGTTTGCAGACTGCTGAATCCACACACGGGTTTAACTCTGGAAGTTGAGTGCACACGTTGACAACCGTTCTGTTAGATAGCTGCGTTTTGGATTTAGAAGCAGATATTTCCCTGTGCTTACTGCTGTTTCTTCCATATGCCGGTAATGGGCTGAAAACGACTGTTTTGGGACTCTGCAGAGAAAGTGTTTGCAGACTGCTGAATCCACACACGGGTTTAACTCTGGAAGTTGAGTGCACACATTGACAACCGTTCTGTTAGATAGCTGCGTTTTGGATTTAGAAGCAGATATTTCCCTGTGCTTACTGCTGTTTCTTCCATATGCCGGTAATGGGCTGAAAACGCCTGTTTTGGGACTCTGCAGAGAAAGTGTTTGCAGACTGCTGAATCCACACACGGGTTTAACTCTGGAAGTTGAGTGCACACATTGACAACCGTTCTGTTAGATAGCTGCGTTTTGGATTTAGAAGCAGATATTTCCCTGTGCTTACTGCTGTTTCTTCCATATGCCGGTAATGGGCTGAAAACGCCTGTTTTGGGACTCTGCAGAGAAAGTGTTTGCAGACTGCTGAATCCACACACGGGTTTAACTCTGGAAGTTGAGTGCACACATTGACAACCGTTCTGTTAGATAGCTGCGTTTTGGATTTAGAAGCAGATATTTCCCTGTGCTTACTGCTTTTTCTTCCATATGCCGGTAATGGGCTGAAAACGCCTGTTTTGGGACTCTGCAGAGAAAGAGTTTGCAGACTGCTGAATCCACACACGGGTTTAACTCTGGAAGTTGAGTGCACACATTGACAACCGTTCTGTTAGATAGCTGCGTTTTGGATTTAGAAGCAGATATTTCCCTGTGCTTACTGCTGTTTCTTCCATATGCCGGTAATGGGCTGAAAACGCCTGTTTTGGGACTCTGCAGAGAAAGTGTTTGCAGACTGCTGAATCCACACACGGGTTTAACTCTGGAAGTTGAGTGCACACATTGACAACCGTTCTGTTAGATAGCTGCGTTTTGGATTTAGAAGCAGATATTTCACTGTGCTTACTGCTGTTTCTTCCATATGCCGGTAATGGGCTGAAAACGCCTGTCTGGGGACTCTGCAGAGAAAGTGTTTGCAGACTGCTGAATCCACACACGGGTTTAACTCTCGAAGTTGAGTGCACACATTGACAACCGTTCTGTTAGATAGCTGCGTTTTGGATTTAGAAGCAGATATTTCCCTGTGCTTACTGCTGTTTCTTCCATATGCCGGTAATGGGCTGAAAACGCCTGTTTTGGGACTCTGCAGAGAAGATGTTTGCAGACTGCTGAATCCACACACGGGTTTAACTCTGGAAGTTGAGTGCACACATTGACAACCGTTCTGTTAGATAGCTGCGTTTTGGATTTAGAAGCAGATATTTCCCTGTGCTTACTGCTGTTTCTTCCATATGCCGGTAATGGGCTGAAAACGCCTGTTTTGGGACTCTGCAGAGAAAGTGTTTGCAGACTGCTGAATCCACACACGGGTTTAACTCTGGAAGTTGAGTGCACACATTGACAACCGTTCTGTTAGATAGCTGCGTTTTGGATTTAGAAGCAGATATTTCCCTGTGCTTACTGCTGTTTCTTCCATATGCCGGTAATGGGCTGAAAACGCCTGTTTTGGGACTCTGCAGAGAAAGTGTTTGCAGACTGCTGAATCCACACACGGGTTTAACTCTGGAAGTTGAGTGCACACATTGACAACCGTTCTGTTAGATAGCTGCGTTTTGGATTTAGAAGCAGATATTTCCCTGTGCTTACTGCTGTTTCTTCCATATGCCGGTAATGGGCTGAAAACGCCTGTCTGGGGACTCTGCAGAGAAAGTGTTTGCAGACTGCTGAATCCACACACGGGTTTAACTCTGGAAGTTGAGTGCACACATTGACAACCGTTCTGTTAGATAGCTGCGTTTTGGATTTAGGAGCAGATATTTCCCTGTGCTTACTGCTGTTTCTTCCATATGCCGGTAATGGGCTGAAAACGCCTGTTTTGGGACTCTGCAGAGAAAGTGTTTGCAGACTGCTGAATCCACACACGGGTTTAACTCTGGAAGTTGAGTGCACACATTGACAACCGTTCTGTTAGATAGCTGCGTTTTGGATTTAGAAGCAGATATTTCCCTGTGCTTACTGCTGTTTCTTCCATATGCCGGTAATGGGCTGAAAACGCCTGTTTTGGGACTCTGCAGAGAAAGTGTTTGCAGACTGCTGAATCCACACACGGGTTTAACTCTGGAAGTTGAGTGCACACATTGACAACCGTTCTGTTAGATAGCTGCGTTTTGGATTTAGAAGCAGATATTTCCCTGTGCTTACTGCTGTTTCTTCCATATGCCGGTAATGGGCTGAAAACGCCTGTTTTGGGACTCTGCAGAGAAAGAGTTTGCAGACTGCTGAATCCACACACGGGTTTAACTCTGGAAGTTGAGTGCACACATTGACAACCGTTCTGTTAGATAGCTGCGTTTTGGATTTAGAAGCAGATATTTCCCTGTGCTTACTGCTGTTTCTTCCATATGCCGGTAATGGGCTGAAAACGCCTGTTTTGGGACTCTGCAAAGAAAGTGTTTGCAGACTGCTGAATCCACACACGGGTTTAACTCTGGAAGTTGAGTGCACACATTGACAACCGTTCTGTTAGATAGCTGCGTTTTGGATTTAGAAGCAGATATTTCCCTGTGCTTACTGCTGTTTCTTCCATATGCCGGTAATGGGCTGAAAACGCCTGTTTTGGGACTCTGCAGAGAAGATGTTTGCAGACTGCTGAATCCACACACGGGTTTAACTCTGGAAGTTGAGTGCACACATTGACAACCGTTCTGTTAGATAGCTGCGTTTTGGATTTAGAAGCAGATATTTCCCTGTGCTTACTGCTGTTTCTTCCATATGCCTGTAATGGGCTGAAAACGCCTGTTTTGGGACTCTGCAGAGAAAGTGTTTGCAGACTGCTGAATCCACACACGGGTTTAACTCTGGAAGTTGAGTGCACACATTGACAACCGTTCTGTTAGATAGCTGCGTTTTGGATTTAGAAGCAGATATTTCCCTGTGCTTACTGCTGTTTCTTCCATATGCCGGTAATGGGCTGAAAACGCCTGTTTTGGGACTCTGCAGAGAAAGTGTTTGCAGACTGCTGAATCCACACACCGGTTTAACTCTGGAAGTTGAGTGCACACATTGACAACCGTTCTGTTAGATAGCTGCGTTTTGGATTTAGAAGCAGATATTTCCCTGTGCTTACTGCTGTTTCTTCCATATGCCGGTAATGGGCTGAAAACGCCTGTTTTGGGACTCTGCAGAGAAAGTGTTTGCAGACTGCTGAATCCACACACGGGTTTAACTCTGGAAGTTGAGTGCACACATTGACAACCGTTCTGTTAGATAGCTGCGTTTTGGATTTAGAAGCAGATATTTCCCTGTGCTTACTGCTGTTTCTTCCATATGCCGGTAATGGGCTGAAAACGCCTGTTTTGGGACTCTGCAGAGAAAGTGTTTGCAGACTGCTGAATCCACACACCGGTTTAACTCTGGAAGTTGAGTGCACACATTGACAACCGTTCTGTTAGATAGCTGCGTTTTGGATTTAGAAGCAGATATTTCCCTGTGCTTACTGCTGTTTCTTCCATATGCCGGTAATGGGCTGAAAACGCCTGTTTTGGGACTCTGCAGAGAAAGTGTTTGCAGACTGCTGAATCCACACACGGGTTTAACTCTGGAAGTTGAGTGCACACATTGACAACCGTTCTGTTAGATAGCTGCGTTTTGGATTTAGAAGCAGATATTTCCCTGTGCTTACTGCTGTTTCTTCCATATGCCGGTAATGGGCTGAAAACGCCTGTTTTGGGACTCTGCAGAGAAAGTGTTTGCAGACTGCTGAATCCACACACGGGTTTAACTCTGGAAGTTGAGTGCACACATTGACAACCGTTCTGTTAGATAGCTGCGTTTTGGATTTAGAAGCAGATATTTCCCTGTGCTTACTGCAGTTTCTTCCATATGCCGGTAATGGGCTGAAAACGCCTGTTTTGGGACTCTGCAGAGAAAGTGTTTGCAGACTGCTGAATCCACACACGGGTTTAACTCTGGAAGTTGAGTGCACACATTGACAACCGTTCTGTTAGATAGCTGCGTTTTGGATTTAGAAGCAGATATTTCCCTGTGCTTACTGCTGTTTCTTCCATATGCCGGTAATGGGCTGAAAACGCCTGTTTTGGGACTCTGCAGAGAAAGTGTTTGCAGACTGCTGAATCCACACACGGGTTTAACTCTGGAAGTTGAGTGCACACATTGACAACCGTTCTGTTAGATAGCTGCGTTTTGGATTTAGAAGCAGATATTTCCCTGTGCCTACTGCTGTTTCTTCCATATGCCGGTAATGGGCTGAAAACGCCTGTTTTGGGACTCTGCAGAGAAAGTGTTTGCAGACTGCTGAATCCACACACGGGTTTAACTCTGGAAGTTGAGTGCACACATTGACAACCGTTCTGTTAGATAGCTGCGTTTTGGATTTAGAAGCAGATATTTCCCTGTGCTTACTGCTGTTTCTTCCATATGCCGGTAATGGGCTGAAAACGCCTGTTTTGGGACTCTGCAGAGAAAGTGTTTGCAGACTGCTGAATCCACACACGGGTTTAACTCTGGAAGTTGAGTGCACACATTGACAACCGTTCTGTTAGATAGCTGCGTTTTGGATTTAGAAGCAGATATTTCCCTGTGCTTACTGCTGTTTCTTCCATATGCCGGTAATGGGCTGAAAACGCCTGTTTTGGGACTCTGCAGAGAAAGTGTTTGCAGACTGCTGAATCCACACACGGGTTTAACTCTGGAAGTTGAGTGCACACATTGACAACCGTTCTGTTAGATAGCTGCGTTTTGGATTTAGAAGCAGATATTTCCCTGTGCTTACTGCTGTTTCTTCCATATGCCGGTAATGGGCTGAAAACGCCTGTTTTGGGACTCTGCAGAGAAAGTGTTTGCAGACTGCTGAATCCACACACCGGTTTAACTCTGGAAGTTGAGTGCACACATTGACAACCGTTCTGTTAGATAGCTGCGTTTTGGATTTAGAAGCAGATATTTCCCTGTGCTTACTGCTGTTTCTTCCATATGCCGGTAATGGGCTGAAAACGCCTGTTTTGGGACTCTGCAGAGAAAGTGTTTGCAGACTGCTGAATCCACACACGGGTTTAACTCTGGAAGTTGAGTGCACACATTGACAACCGTTCTGTTAGATAGCTGCGTTTTGGATTTAGAAGCAGATATTTCCCTGTGCTTACTGCTTTTTCTTCCATATGCCGGTAATGGGCTGAAAACGCCTCTTTTGGGACTCTGCAGAGAAAGAGTTTGCAGACTGCTGAATCCACACACGGGTTTAACTCTGGAAGTTGAGTGCACACATTGACAACCGTTCTGTTAGATAGCTGCGTTTTGGATTTAGAAGCAGATATTTCCCTGTGCTTACTGCTGTTTCTTCCATATGCCGGTAATGGGCTGAAAACGCCTGTTTTGGGACTCTGCAGAGAAAGTGTTTGCAGACTGCTGAATCCACACACGGGTTTAACTCTGGAAGTTGAGTGCACACATTGACAACCGTTCTGTTAGATAGCTGCGTTTTGGATTTAGAAGCAGATATTTCACTGTGCTTACTGCTGTTTCTTCCATATGCCGGTAATGGGCTGAAAACGCCTGTCTGGGGACTCTGCAGAGAAAGTGTTTGCAGACTGCTGAATCCACACACGGGTTTAACTCTCGAAGTTGAGTGCACACATTGACAACCGTTCTGTTAGATAGCTGCGTTTTGGATTTAGAAGCAGATATTTCCCTGTGCTTACTGCTGTTTCTTCCATATGCCGGTAATGGGCTGAAAACGCCTGTTTTGGGACTCTGCAGAGAAGATGTTTGCAGACTGCTGAATCCACACACGGGTTTAACTCTGGAAGTTGAGTGCACACATTGACAACCGTTCTGTTAGATAGCTGCGTTTTGGATTTAGAAGCAGATATTTCCCTGTGCTTACTGCTGTTTCTTCCATATGCCGGTAATGGGCTGAAAACGCCTGTTTTGGGACTCTGCAGAGAAAGTGTTTGCAGACTGCTGAATCCACACACGGGTTTAACTCTGGAAGTTGAGTGCACACATTGACAACCGTTCTGTTAGATAGCTGCGTTTTGGATTTAGAAGCAGATATTTCCCTGTGCTTACTGCTGTTTCTTCCATATGCCGGTAATGGGCTGAAAACGCCTGTTTTGGGACTCTGCAGAGAAAGTGTTTGCAGACTGCTGAATCCACACACGTGTTTAACTCTGGAAGTTGAGTGCACACATTGACAACCGTTCTGTTAGATAGCTGCGTTTTGGATTTAGAAGCAGATATTTCCCTGTGCTTACTGCTGTTTCTTCCATATGCCGGTAATGGGCTGAAAACGCCTGTTTTGGGACTCTGCAGAGAAAGTGTTTGCAGACTGCTGAATCCACACACGGGTTTAACTCTGGAAGTTGAGTGCACACATTGACAACCGTTCTGTTAGATAGCTGCGTTTTGGATTTAGAAGCAGATATTTCCCTGTGCTTACTGCTGTTTCTTCCATATGCCGGTAATGGGCTGAAAACGCCTGTTTTGGGACTCTGCAGAGAAAGTGTTTGCAGACTGCTGAATCCACACACGGGTTTAACTCTGGAAGTTGAGTGCACACATTGACAACCGTTCTGTTAGATAGCTGCGTTTTGGATTTAGAAGCAGATATTTCCCTGTGCTTACTGCTGTTTCTTCCATATGCCGGTAATGGGCTGAAAACGCCTGTTTTGGGACTCTGCAGAGAAAGTGTTTGCAGACTGCTGAATCCACACACGGGTTTAACTCTGGAAGTTGAGTGCACACATTGACAACCGTTCTGTTAGATAGCTGCGTTTTGGATTTAGAAGCAGATATTTCCCTGTGCTTACTGCTGTTTCTTCCATATGCCGGTAATGGGCTGAAAACGCCTGTTTTGGGACTCTGCAGAGAAAGTGTTTGCAGACTGCTGAATCCACACACGGGTTTAACTCTGGAAGTTGAGTGCACACATTGACAACCGTTCTGTTAGATAGCTGCGTTTTGGATTTAGGAGCAGATATTTCCCTGTGCTTACTGCTGTTTCTTCCATATGCCGGTAATGGGCTGAAAACGCCTGTTTTGGGACTCTGCAGAGAAAGTGTTTGCAGACTGCTGAATCCACACACGGGTTTAACTCTGGAAGTTGAGTGCACACATTGACAACCGTTCTGTTAGATAGCTGCGTTTTGGATTTAGAAGCAGATATTTCCCTGTGCTTACTGCTGTTTCTTCCATATGCCGGTAATGGGCTGAAAACGCCTGTTTTGGGACTCTGCAGAGAAAGTGTTTGCAGACTGCTGAATCCACACACGGGTTTAACTCTGGAAGTTGAGTGCACACATTGACAACCGTTCTGTTAGATAGCTGCGTTTTGGATTTAGAAGCAGATATTTCCCTGTGCTTACTGCTGTTTCTTCCATATGCCGGTAAGGGGCTGAAAACGCCTGTTTTGGGACTCTGCAGAGAAAGTGTTTGCAGACTGCTGAATCCACACACGGGTTTAACTCAGGAAGTTGAGTGCACACGTTGACAACCGTTCTGTTAGATAGCTGCGTTTTGGATTTAGAAGCAGATATTTCCCTGTGCTTACTGCTGTTTCTTCCATATGCCGGTAATGGGCTGAAAACGCCTGTTTTGGGACTCTGCAGAGAAAGTGTTTGCAGACTGCTGAATCCACACACGGGTTTAACTCTGGAAGTTGAGTGCACACATTGACAACCGTTCTGTTAGATAGCTGCGTTTTGGATTTAGAAGCAGATATTTCCCTGTGCTTACTGCTGTTTCTTCCATATGCCGGTAATGGGCTGAAAACGCCTGTTTTGGGACTCTGCAGAGAAAGTGTTTGCAGACTGCTGAATCCACACACGGGTTTAACTCTGGAAGTTGAGTGCACACATTGACAACCGTTCTGTTAGATAGCTGCGTTTTGGATTTAGAAGCAGATATTTCCCTGTGCTTACTGCTGTTTCTTCCATATGCCGGTAATGGGCTGAAAACGCCTGTTTTGGGACTCTGCAGAGAAAGTGTTTGCAGACTGCTGAATCCACACACGGGTTTAACTCTGGAAGTTGAGTGCACACATTGACAACCGTTCTGTTAGATAGCTGCGTTTTGGATTTAGAAGCAGATATTTCCCTGTGCTTACTGCTTTTTCTTCCATATGCCGGTAATGGGCTGAAAACGCCTCTTTTGGGACTCTGCAGAGAAAGAGTTTGCAGACTGCTGAATCCACACACGGGTTTAACTCTGGAAGTTGAGTGCACACATTGACAACCGTTCTGTTAGATAGCTGCGTTTTGGATTTAGAAGCAGATATTTCCCTGTGCTTACTGCTGTTTCTTCCATATGCCGGTAATGGGCTGAAAACGCCTGTTTTGGGACTCTGCAGAGAAAGTGTTTGCAGACTGCTGAATCCACACACGGGTTTAACTCTGGAAGTTGAGTGCACACATTGACAACCGTTCTGTTAGATAGCTGCGTTTTGGATTTAGAAGCAGATATTTCACTGTGCTTACTGCTGTTTCTTCCATATGCCGGTAATGGGCTGAAAACGCCTGTCTGGGGACTCTGCAGAGAAAGTGTTTGCAGACTGCTGAATCCACACACGGGTTTAACTCTCGAAGTTGAGTGCACACATTGACAACCGTTCTGTTAGATAGCTGCGTTTTGGATTTAGAAGCAGATATTTCCCTGTGCTTACTGCTGTTTCTTCCATATGCCGGTAATGGGCTGAAAACGCCTGTTTTGGGACTCTGCAGAGAAGATGTTTGCAGACTGCTGAATCCACACACGGGTTTAACTCTGGAAGTTGAGTGCACACATTGACAACCGTTCTGTTAGATAGCTGCGTTTTGGATTTAGAAGCAGATATTTCCCTGTGCTTACTGCTGTTTCTTCCATATGCCGGTAAGGGGCTGAAAACGCCTGTTTTGGGACTCTGCAGAGAAAGTGTTTGCAGACTGCTGAATCCACACACGGGTTTAACTCTGGAAGTTGAGTGCACACATTGACAACCGTTCTGTTAGATAGCTGCGTTTTGGATTTAGAAGCAGATATTTCCCTGTGCTTACTGCTGTTTCTTCCATATGCCGGTAATGGGCTGAAAACGCCTGTTTTGGGACTCTGCAGAGAAAGTGTTTGCAGACTGCTGAATCCACACACGGGTTTAACTCTGGAAGTTGAGTGCACACATTGACAACCGTTCTGTTAGATAGCTGCGTTTTGGATTTAGAAGCAGATATTTCCCTGTGCTTACTGCTGTTTCTTCCATATGCCGGTAATGGGCTGAAAACGCCTGTTTTGGGACTCTGCAGAGAAAGTGTTTGCAGACTGCTGAATCCACACACGGGTTTAACTCTGGAAGTTGAGTGCACACATTGACAACCGTTCTGTTAGATAGCTGCGTTTTGGATTTAGGAGCAGATATTTCCCTGTGCTTACTGCTGTTTCTTCCATATGCCGGTAATGGGCTGAAAACGCCTGTTTTGGGACTCTGCAGAGAAAGTGTTTGCAGACTGCTGAATCCACACACGGGTTTAACTCTGGAAGTTGAGTGCACACATTGACAACCGTTCTGTTAGATAGCTGCGTTTTGGATTTAGAAGCAGATATTTCCCTGTGCTTACTGCTGTTTCTTCCATATGCCGGTAATGGGCTGAAAACGCCTGTTTTGGGACTCTGCAGAGAAAGTGTTTGCAGACTGCTGAATCCACACACGGGTTTAACTCTGGAAGTTGAGTGCACACATTGACAACCGTTCTGTTAGATAGCTGCATTTTGGATTTAGAAGCAGATATTTCCCTGTGCTTACTGCTGTTTCTTCCATATGCCGGTAATGGGCTGAAAACGCCTGTTTTGGGACTCTGCAGAGAAAGTGTTTGCAGACTGCTGAATCCACACACGGGTTTAACTCTGGAAGTTGAGTGCACACATTGACAACCGTTCTGTTAGATAGCTGCGTTTTGGATTTAGAAGCAGATATTTCCCTGTGCTTACTGCTGTTTCTTCCATATGCCGGTAATGGGCTGAAAACGCCTGTTTTGGGACTCTGCAGAGAAAGAGTTTGCAGACTGCTGAATCCACACACGGGTTTAACTCTGGAAGTTGAGTGCACACATTGACAACCGTTCTGTTAGATAGCTGCGTTTTGGATTTAGAAGCAGATATTTCCCTGTGCTTACTGCTGTTTCTTCCAAATGCCGGTAATGGGCTGAAAACGCCTGTTTTGGGACTCTGCAAAGAAAGTGTTTGCAGACTGCTGAATCCACACACGGGTTTAACTCTGGAAGTTGAGTGCACACATTGACAACCGTTCTGTTAGATAGCTGCGTTTTGGATTTAGAAGCAGATATTTCACTGTGCTTACTGCTGTTTCTTCCATATGCCGGTAATGGGATGAAAACGCCTGTCTGGGGACTCTGCAGAGAAAGTGTTTCCAGACTGCTGAATCCACACACGGGTTTAACTCTCGAAGTTGAGTGCACACATTGACAACCGTTCTGTTAGATAGCTGCGTTTTGGATTTAGAAGCAGATATTTCCCTGTGCTTACTGCTGTTTCTTCCATATGCCGGTAATGGGCTGAAAACGCCTGTTTTGGGACTCTGCAAAGAAAGTGTTTGCAGACTGCTGAATCCACACACGGGTTTAACTCTGGAAGTTGAGTGCACACATTGACAACCGTTCTGTTAGATAGCTGCGTTTTGGATTTAGAAGCAGATATTTCACTGTGCTTACTGCTGTTTCTTCCATATGCCGGTAATGGGATGAAAACGCCTGTCTGGGGACTCTGCAGAGAAAGTGTTTGCAGACTGCTGAATCCACACACGGGTTTAACTCTCGAAGTTGAGTGCACACATTGACAACCGTTCTGTTAGATAGCTGCGTTTTGGATTTAGAAGCAGATATTTCCCTGTGCTTACTGCTGTTTCTTCCATATGCCGGTAATGGGCTGAAAACGCCTGTTTTGGGACTCTGCAGAGAAGATGTTTGCAGACTGCTGAATCCACACACGGGTTTAACTCTGGAAGTTGAGTGCACACATTGACAACCGTTCTGTTAGATAGCTGCGTTTTGGATTTAGAAGCAGATATTTCCCTGTGCTTACTGCTGTTTCTTCCATATGCCGGTAATGGGCTGAAAACGCCTGTTTTGGGACTCTGCAGAGAAAGTGTTTGCAGACTGCTGAATCCACACACGGGTTTAACTCTGGAAGTTGAGTGCACACATTGACAACCGTTCTGTTAGATAGCTGCGTTTTGGATTTAGAAGCAGATATTTCCCTGTGCTTACTGCTGTTTCTTCCATATGCCGGTAATGGGCTGAAAACGCCTGTTTTGGGACTCTGCAGAGAAAGTGTTTGCAGACTGCTGAATCCACACACCGGTTTAACTCTGGAAGTTGAGTGCACACATTGACAACCGTTCTGTTAGATAGCTGCGTTTTGGATTTAGAAGCAGATATTTCCCTGTGCTTACTGCTGTTTCTTCCATATGCCGGTAATGGGCTGAAAACGCCTGTTTTGGGACTCTGCAGAGAAAGTGTTTGCAGACAGCTGAATCCACACACGGGTTTAACTCTGGAAGTTGAGTGCACACATTGACAACCGTTCTGTTAGATAGCTGCGTTTTGGATTTAGAAGCAGATATTTCCCTGTGCTTACTGCTGTTTCTTCCATATGCCGGTAATGGGCTGAAAACGCCTGTTTTGGGACTCTGCAGAGAAAGTGTTTGCAGACTGCTGAATCCACACACGGGTTTAACTCTGGAAGTTGAGTGCACACATTGACAACCGTTCTGTTAGATAGCTGCGTTTTGGATTTAGAAGCAGATATTTCCCTGTGCTTACTGCTGTTTCTTCCATATGCCGGTAATGGGCTGAAAACGCCTGTTTTGGGACTCTGCAGAGAAAGTGTTTGCAGACTGCTGAATCCACACACGGGTTTAACTCTGGAAGTTGAGTGCACACATTGACAACCGTTCTGTTAGATAGCTGCGTTTTGGATTTAGAAGCAGATATTTCCCTGTGCTTACTGCTGTTTCTTCCATATGCCGGTAATGGGCTGAAAACGCCTGTTTTGGGACTCTGCAGAGAAAGTGTTTGCAGACTGCTGAATCCACACACGGGTTTAACTCTGGAAGTTGAGTGCACACATTGACAACCGTTCTGTTAGATAGCTGCGTTTTGGATTTAGAAGCAGATATTTCCCTGTGCTTACTGCTGTTTCTTCCATATGCCGGTAATGGGCTGAAAACGCCTGTTTTGGGACTCTGCAGAGAAAGTGTTTGCAGACTGCTGAATCCACACACGGGTTTAACTCTGGAAGTTGAGTGCACACATTGACAACCGTTCTGTTAGATAGCTGCGTTTTGGATTTAGAAGCAGATATTTCCCTGTGCTTACTGCTGTTTCTTCCATATGCCGGTAATGGGCTGAAAACGCCTGTTTTGGGACTCTGCAGAGAAAGTGTTTGCAGACTGCTGAATCCACACACGGGTTTAACTCTGGAAGTTGAGTGCACACATTGACAACCGTTCTGTTAGATAGCTGCGTTTTGGATTTAGAAGCAGATATTTCCCTGTGCTTACTGCTGTTTCTTCCATATGCCGGTAATGGGCTGAAAACGCCTGTTTTGGGACTCTGCAGAGAAAGTGTTTGTAGACTGCTGAATCCACACACGGGTTTAACTCTGGAAGTTGAGTGCACACATTGACAACCGTTCTGTTAGATAGCTGCGTTTTGGATTTAGGAGCAGATATTTCCCTGTGCTTACTGCTGTTTCTTCCATATGCCGGTAATGGGCTGAAAACGCCTGTTTTGGGACTCTGCAGAGAAAGTGTTTGCAGACTGCTGAATCCACACACGGGTTTAACTCTGGAAGTTGAGTGCACACATTGACAACCGTTCTGTTAGATAGCTGCGTTTTGGATTTAGAAGCAGATATTTCCCTGTGCTTACTGCTGTTTCTTCCATATGCCGGTAATGGGCTGAAAACGCCTGTTTTGGGACTCTGCAGAGAAAGTGTTTGCAGACTGCTGAATCCACACACGGGTTTAACTCTGGAAGTTGAGTGCACACATTGACAACCGTTCTGTTAGATAGCTGCGTTTTGGATTTAGAAGCAGATATTTCCCTGTGCTTACTGCTGTTTCTTCCATATGCCGGTAATGGGCTGAAAACGCCTGTTTTGGGACTCTGCAGAGAAAGTGTTTGCAGACTGCTGAATCCACACACGGGTTTAACTCTGGAAGTTGAGTGCACACATTGACAACCGTTCTGTTAGATAGCTGCGTTTTGGATTTAGAAGCAGATATTTCCCTGTGCTTACTGCTGTTTCTTCCATATGCCGGTAATGGGCTGAAAACGCCTGTTTTGGGACTCTGCAGAGAAAGAGTTTGCAGACTGCTGAATCCACACACGGGTTTAACTGGAAGTTGAGTGCACACATTGACAACCGTTCTGTTAGATAGCTGCGTTTTGGATTTAGAAGCAGATATTTCCCTGGGCTTACTGCTGTTTCTTCCATATGCCGGTAATGGGCTGAAAACGCCTGTTTTGGGACTCTGCAGAGAAAGTGTTTGCAGACTGCTGAATCCACACACGGGTTTAACTCTGGAAGTTGAGTGCACACATTGACAACCGTTCTGTTAGATAGCTGCGTTTTGGATTTAGAAGCAGATATTTCACTGTGCTTACTGCTGTTTCTTCCATATGCCGGTAATGGGATGAAAACGCCTGTCTGGGGACTCTGCAGAGAAAGTGTTTCCAGACTGCTGAATCCACACACGGGTTTAACTCTCGAAGTTGAGTGCACACATTGACAACCGTTCTGTTAGATAGCTGCGTTTTGGATTTAGAAGCAGATATTTCCCTGTGCTTACTGCTGTTTCTTCCATATGCCGGTAATGGGCTGAAAACGCCTGTTTTGGGACTCTGCAGAGAAGATGTTTGCAGACTGCTGAATCCACACACGGGTTTAACTCTGGAAGTTGAGTGCACACATTGACAACCGTTCTGTTAGATAGCTGCGTTTTGGATTTAGAAGCAGATATTTCCCTGTGCTTACTGCTGTTTCTTCCATATGCCGGTAATGGGCTGAAAACGCCTGTTTTGGGACTCTGCAGAGAAAGTGTTTGCAGACTGCTGAATCCACACACGGGTTTAACTCTGGAAGTTGAGTGCACACATTGACAACCGTTCTGTTAGATAGCTGCGTTTTGGATTTAGAAGCAGATATTTCCCTGTGCTTACTGCTGTTTCTTCCATATGCCGGTAATGGGCTGAAAACGCCTGTTTTGGGACTCTGCAGAGAAAGTGTTTGCAGACTGCTGAATCCACACACGGGTTTAACTCTGGAAGTTGAGTGCACACATTGACAACCGTTCTGTTAGATAGCTGCGTTTTGGATTTAGAAGCAGATATTTCCCTGTGCTTACTGCTGTTTCTTCCATATGCCGGTAATGGGCTGAAAACGCCTGTTTTGGGACTCTGCAGAGAAAGAGTTTGCAGACTGCTGAATCCACACACGGGTTTAACTGGAAGTTGAGTGCACACATTGACAACCGTTCTGTTAGATAGCTGCGTTTTGGATTTAGAAGCAGATATTTCCCTGGGCTTACTGCTGTTTCTTCCATATGCCGGTAATGGGCTGAAAACGCCTGTTTTGGGACTCTGCAGAGAAAGTGTTTGCAGACTGCTGAATCCACACACGGGTTTAACTCTGGAAGTTGAGTGCACACATTGACAACCGTTCTGTTAGATAGCTGCGTTTTGGATTTAGAAGCAGATATTTCACTGTGCTTACTGCTGTTTCTTCCATATGCCGGTAATGGGATGAAAACGCCTGTCTGGGGACTCTGCAGAGAAAGTGTTTCCAGACTGCTGAATCCACACACGGGTTTAACTCTCGAAGTTGAGTGCACACATTGACAACCGTTCTGTTAGATAGCTGCGTTTTGGATTTAGAAGCAGATATTTCCCTGTGCTTACTGCTGTTTCTTCCATATGCCGGTAATGGGCTGAAAACGCCTGTTTTGGGACTCTGCAGAGAAGATGTTTGCAGACTGCTGAATCCACACACGGGTTTAACTCTGGAAGTTGAGTGCACACATTGACAACCGTTCTGTTAGATAGCTGCGTTTTGGATTTAGAAGCAGATATTTCCCTGTGCTTACTGCTGTTTCTTCCATATGCCGGTAATGGGCTGAAAACGCCTGTTTTGGGACTCTGCAGAGAAAGTGTTTGCAGACTGCTGAATCCACACACGGGTTTAACTCTGGAAGTTGAGTGCACACATTGACAACCGTTCTGTTAGATAGCTGCGTTTTGGATTTAGAAGCAGATATTTCCCTGTGCTTACTGCTGTTTCTTCCATATGCCGGTAATGGGCTGAAAACGCCTGTTTTGGGACTCTGCAGAGAAAGTGTTTCCAGACTGCTGAATCCACACACGGGTTTAACTCTCGAAGTTGAGTGCACACATTGACAACCGTTCTGTTAGATAGCTGCGTTTTGGATTTAGAAGCAGATATTTCCCTGTGCTTACTGCTGTTTCTTCCATATGCCGGTAATGGGCTGAAAACGCCTGTTTTGGGACTCTGCAGAGAAGATGTTTGCAGACTGCTGAATCCACACACGGGTTTAACTCTGGAAGTTGAGTGCACACATTGACAACCGTTCTGTTAGATAGCTGCGTTTTGGATTTAGAAGCAGATATTTCCCTGTGCTTACTGCTGTTTCTTCCATATGCCGGTAATGGGCTGAAAACGCCTGTTTTGGGACTCTGCAGAGAAAGTGTTTGCAGACTGCTGAATCCACACACGGGTTTAACTCTGGAAGTTGAGTGCACACATTGACAACCGTTCTGTTAGATAGCTGCGTTTTGGATTTAGAAGCAGATATTTCCCTGTGCTTACTGCTGTTTCTTCCATATGCCGGTAATGGGCTGAAAACGCCTGTTTTGGGACTCTGCAGAGAAAGTGTTTGCAGACTGCTGAATCCACACACGGGTTTAACTCTGGAAGTTGAGTGCACACATTCACAACCGTTCTGTTAGATAGCTGCGTTTTGGATTTAGAAGCAGATATTTCCCTGTGCTTACTGCTGTTTCTTCCATATGCCGGTAATGGGCTGAAAACGCCTGTTTTGGGACTCTGCAGAGAAAGTGTTTGCAGACTGCTGAATCCACACACGGGTTTAACTCTGGAAGTTGAGTGCACACATTGACAACCGTTCTGTTAGATAGCTGCGTTTTGGATTTAGAAGCAGATATTTCCCTGTGCTTACTGCTGTTTCTTCCATATGCCGGTAATGGGCTGAAAACGCCTGTTTTGGGACTCTGCAGAGAAAGTGTTTGCAGACTGCTGAATCCACACACGGGTTTAACTCTGGAAGTTGAGTGCACACATTGACAACCGTTCTGTTAGATAGCTGCGTTTTGGATTTAGAAGCAGATATTTCCCTGTGCTTACTGCTGTTTCTTCCATATGCCGGTAATGGGCTGAAAACGCCTGTTTTGGGACTCTGCAGAGAAAGTGTTTGCAGACTGCTGAATCCACACACGGGTTTAACTCTGGAAGTTGAGTGCACACATTGACAACCGTTCTGTTAGATAGCTGCGTTTTGGATTTAGAAGCAGATATTTCCCTGTGCTTACTGCTGTTTCTTCCATATGCCGGTAATGGGCTGAAAACGCCTGTTTTGGGACTCTGCAGAGAAAGTGTTTGCAGACTGCTGAATCCACACACGGGTTTAACTCTGGAAGTTGAGTGCACACATTGACAACCGTTCTGTTAGATAGCTGCGTTTTGGATTTAGAAGCAGATATTTCCCTGTGCTTACTGCTGTTTCTTCCATATGCCGGTAATGGGCTGAAAACGCCTGTTTTGGGACTCTGCAGAGAAAGTGTTTGCAGACTGCTGAATCCACACACGGGTTTAACTCTGGAAGTTGAGTGCACACATTGACAACCGTTCTGTTAGATAGCTGCGTTTTGGATTTAGAAGCAGATATTTCCCTGTGCTTACTGCTGTTTCTTCCATATGCCGGTAATGGGCTGAAAACGCCTGTTTTGGGACTCTGCAGAGAAAGTGTTTGCAGACTGCTGAATCCACACACGGGTTTAACTCTGGAAGTTGAGTGCACACATTGACAACCGTTCTGTTAGATAGCTGCGTTTTGGATTTAGAAGCAGATATTTCCCTGTGCTTACTGCTGTTTCTTCCATATGCCGGTAATGGGCTGAAAACGCCTGTTTTGGGACTCTGCAGAGAAAGTGTTTGCAGACTGCTGAATCCACACACGGGTTTAACTCTGGAAGTTGAGTGCACACATTGACAACCGTTCTGTTAGATAGCTGCGTTTTGGATTTAGAAGCAGATATTTCCCTGTGCTTACTGCTGTTTCTTCCATATGCCGGTAATGGGCTGAAAACGCCTGTTTTGGGACTCTGCAGAGAAAGTGTTTGCAGACTGCTGAATCCACACACGGGTTTAACTCTGGAAGTTGAGTGCACACATTGACAACCGTTCTGTTAGATAGCTGCGTTTTGGATTTAGAAGCAGATATTTCCCTGTGCTTACTGCTGTTTCTTCCATATGCCGGTAATGGGCTGAAAACGCCTGTTTTGGGACTCTGCAGAGAAAGTGTTTGCAGACTGCTGAATCCACACACCGGTTTAACTCTGGAAGTTGAGTGCACACATTGACAACTGTTCTGTTAGATAGCTGCGTTTTGGATTTAGAAGCAGATATTTCACTGTGCTTACTGCTGTTTCTTCCATATGCCGGTATTGGGCTGAAAACGCCTGTTTGGGGACTCTGCAGAGAAAGTGTTTGCAGACTGCTGAATCCACACACGGGTTTAACTCTCGAAGTTGAGTGCACACATTGACAACCGTTCTGTTAGATAGCTGCGTTTTGGATTTAGAAGCAGATATTTCCCTGTGCTTACTGCTGTTTCTTCCATATGCCGGTAATGGGCTGAAAACGCCTGTTTTGGGACTCTGCAGAGAAGATGTTTGCAGACTGCTGAATCCACACACGGGTTTAACTCTGGAAGTTGAGTGCACACATTGACAACCGTTCTGTTAGATAGCTGCGTTTTGGATTTAGAAGCAGATATTTCCCTGTGCTTACTGCTGTTTCTTCCATATGCCGGTAATGGGCTGAAAACGCCTGTTTTGGGACTCTGCAGAGAAAGTGTTTGCAGACTGCTGAATCCACACACGGGTTTAACTCTGGAAGTTGAGTGCACACATTGACAACCGTTCTGTTAGATAGCTGCGTTTTGGATTTAGAAGCAGATATTTCCCTGTGCTTACTGCTGTTTCTTCCATATGCCGGTAATGGGCTGAAAACGCCTGTTTTGGGACTCTGCAGAGAAAGTGTTTGCAGACTGCTGAATCCACACACGGGTTTAACTCTGGAAGTTGAGTGCACACATTGACAACCGTTCTGTTAGATAGCTGCGTTTTGGATTTAGAAGCAGATATTTCCCTGTGCTTACTGCTGTTTCTTCCATATGCCGGTAATGGGCTGAAAACGCCTGTTTTGGGACTCTGCAGAGAAAGTGTTTGCAGACTGCTGAATCCACACACGGGTTTAACTCTGGAAGTTGAGTGCACACATTGACAACCGTTCTGTTAGATAGCTGCGTTTTGGATTTAGAAGCAGATATTTCCCTGTGCTTACTGCTGTTTCTTCCATATGCCGGTAATGGGCTGAAAACGCCTGTTTGGGGACTCTGCAGAGAAAGTGTTTGCAGACTGCTGAATCCACACACGGGTTTAACTCTCGAAGTTGAGTGCACACATTGACAACCGTTCTGTTAGATAGCTGCGTTTTGGATTTAGAAGCAGATATTTCCCTGTGCTTACTGCTGTTTCTTCCATATGCCGGTAATGGACTGAAAACGCCTGTTTTGGGACTCTGCAGAGAAGATGTTTGCAGACTGCTGAATCCACACACGGGTTTAACTCTGGAAGTTGAGTGCACACATTGACAACCGTTCTGTTAGATAGCTGCGTTTTGGATTTAGAAGCAGATATTTCACTGTGCTTACTGCTGTTTCTTCCATATGCCGGTAATGGGCTGAAAACGCCTGTTTTGGGACTCTGCAGAGAAAGTGTTTGCAGACTGCTGAATCCACACACGGGTTTAACTCTGGAAGTTGAGTGCACACATTGACAACCGTTCTCTTAGATAGCTGCGTTTTGGATTTAGAAGCAGATATTTCCCTGTGCTTACTGCTGTTTCTTCCATATGCCGGTAATGGGCTGAAAACGCCTGTTTTGGGACTCTGCAGAGAAAGTGTTTGCAGACTGCTGAATCCACACACAGGTTTAACTCTGGAAGTTGAGTGCACACATTGACAACCGTTCTGTTAGATAGCTGCGTTTTGGATTTAGAGGCAGATATTTCCCTGTGCTTACTGCTGTTTCTTCCATATGCCGGTAATGGGCTGAAAACGCCTGTTTTGGGACTCTGCAGAGAAAGAGTTTGCAGACTGCTGAATCCACACACGGGTTTAACTCTCGAAGTTGAGTGCACACATTGACAACCGTTCTGTTAGATAGCTGCGTTTTGGATTTAGAAGCAGATATTTCCCTGTGCTTACTGTTGTTTCTTCCATATGCCGGTAATGGGCTGAAAACGCCTGTTTTGGGACTCTGCAGAGAAAGTGTTTGCAGACTGCTGAATCCACACACGGGTTTAACTCTGGAAGTTGAGTGCACACATTGACAACCGTTCTGTTAAATAGCTGCGTTTTGGATTTAGAAACAGATATTTCACTGTGCTTACTGCTGTTTCTTCCATATGCCGGTAATGGGCTGAAAACGCCTGTTTGGGGACTCTGCAGAGAAAGTGTTTGCAGACTGCTGAATCCACACACGGGTTTAACTCTGGAAGTTGAGTGCACACATTGACAACCGTTCTGTTAGATAGCTGCGTTTTGGATTTAGAAGCAGATATTTCACTGTGCTTACTGCTGTTTCTTCCATATGCCGGTAATGGGCTGAAAACGCCTGTTTTGGGACTCTGCAGAGAAAGTGTTTGCAGACTGCTGAATCCACACACGGGTTTAACTCTGGAAGTTGAGTGCACACATTGACAACCGTTCTGTTAGATAGCTGCGTTTTGGATTTAGAAGCAGATATTTCCCTGTGCTTACTGCTGTTTCTTCCATATGCCGGCAATGGGCTGAAAACGCCTGTTTTGGGACTCTGCAGAGAAAGTGTTTGCAGACTGCTGAATCCACACACGGGTTTAACTCTGGAAGTTGAGTGCACACATTGACAACCGTTCTGTTAGATAGCTGCGTTTTGGATTTAGAAGCAGATATTTCCCTGTGCTTACTGCTGTTTCTTCCATATGCCGGTAATGGGCTGAAAACGCCTGTTTTGGGACTCTGCAGAGAAAGTGTTTGCAGACTGCTGAATCCACACACGGGTTTAACTCTGGAAGTTGAGTGCTCACATTGACAACCGTTCTCTTAGATAGCTGCGTTTTGGATTTAGAAGCAGATATTTCACTGTGCTTACTGCTGTTTCTTCCATATGCCGGTAATGGGCTGAAAACGCCTGTTTGGGGACTCTGCAGAGAAAGTGTTTGCAGACTGCTGAATCCACACACGGGTTTAACTCTCGAAGTTGAGTGCACACATTGACAACCGTTCTGTTAGATAGCTGCGTTTTGGATTTAGAAGCAGATATTTCCCTGTGCTTACTGCTGTTTCTTCCATATGCCGGTAATGGGCTGAAAACCCCTGTTTTGGGACTCTGCAGAGAAAGTGTTTGCAGACTGCTGAATCCACACACGGGTTTAACTCTGGAAGTTGAGTGCTCACATTGACAACCGTTCTGTTAGATAGCTGCGTTTTGGATTTAGAAGCAGATATTTCACTGTGCTTACTGCTGTTTCTTCCATATGCCGGTATTGGGCTGAAAACGCCTGTTTTGGGACTCTGCAGAGAAAGTGTTTGCAGACTGCTGAATCCACACACGGGTTTAACTCTGGAAGTTGAGTGCACACATTGACAACCGTTCTGTTAGATAGCTGCGTTTTGGATTTAGAAGCAGATATTTCCCTGTGCTTACTGCTGTTTCTTCCATATGCCGGTAATGGGCTGAAAACGCCTGTTTTGGGACTCTGCAGAGAAAGTGTTTGCAGACTGCTGAATCCACACACGGGTTTAACTCTGGAAGTTGAGTGCACACATTGACAACCGTTCTGTTAGATAGCTGCGTTTTGGATTTAGAAGCAGATATTTCCCTGTGCTTACTGCTGTTTCTTCCATATGCCGGTAATGGGCTGAAAACGCCTGTTTTGGGACTCTGCAGAGAAAGTGTTTGCAGACTGCTGAATCCACACACGGGTTTAACTCTGGAAGTTGAGTGCACACATTGACAACCGTTCTGTTAGATAGCTGCGTTTTGGATTTAGAAGCAGATATTTCCCTGTGCTTACTGCTGTTTCTTCCATATGCCGGTAATGGGCTGAAAACGCCTGTTTTGGGACTCTGCAGAGAAAGAGTTTGCAGACTGCTGAATCCACACACGGGTTTAACTCTGGAAGTTGAGTGCACACATTGACAACCGTTCTGTTAGATAGCTGCGTTCTGGATTTAGAAGCAGATATTTCCCTGTGCTTACTGCTGTTTCTTCCATATGCCGGTAATGGGCTGAAAACGCCTGTTTTGGGACTCTGCAGAGAAAGTGTTTGCAGACTGCTGAATCCACACACGGGTTTAACTCTGGAAGTTGAGTGCACACATTGACAACCGTTCTGTTAAATAGCTGCGTTTTGGATTTAGAAGCAGATATTTCACTGTGCTTACTGCTGTTTCTTCCATATGCCGGTAATGGGCTGAAAACGCCTGTTTGGGGACTCTGCAGAGAAAGTGTTTGCAGACTGCTGAATCCACACACGGGTTTAACTCTGGAAGTTGAGTGCACACATTGACAACCGTTCTGTTAGATAGCTGCGTTTTGGATTTAGAAGCAGATATTTCACTGTGCTTACTGCTGTTTCTTCCATATGCCGGTAATGGGCTGAAAACGCCTGTTTTGGGACTCTGCAGAGAAAGTGTTTGCAGACTGCTGAATCCACACACGGGTTTAACTCTGGAAGTTGAGTGCACACATTGACAACCGTTCTGTTAGATAGCTGCGTTTTGGATTTAGAAGCAGATATTTCCCTGTGCTTACTGCTGTTTCTTCCATATGCCGGTAATGGGCTGAAAACGCCTGTTTTGGGACTCTGCAGAGAAAGTGTTTGCAGACTGCTGAATCCACACACGGGTTTAACTCTGGAAGTTGAGTGCACACATTGACAACCGTTCTGTTAGATAGCTGCGTTTTGGATTTAGAAGCAGATATTTCACTGTGCTTACTGCTGTTTCTTCCATATGCCGGTAATGGGCTGAAAACGCCTGTTTTGGGACTCTGCAGAGAAAGAGTTTGCAGACTGCTGAATCCACACACGGGTTTAACTCTGGAAGTTGAGTGCACACATTGACAACCGTTCTGTTAGATAGCTGCGTTTTGGATTTAGAAGCAGATATTTCCCTGTGCTTACTGCTGTTTCTTCCATATGCCGGTAATGGGCTGAAAACGCCTGTTTTGGGACTCTGCAGAGAAAGTGTTTGCAGACTGCTGAATCCACACACGGGTTTAACTCTGGAAGTTGAGTGCACACATTGACAACCGTTCTGTTAAATAGCTGCGTTTTGGATTTAGAAGCAGATATTTCACTGTGCTTACTGCTGTTTCTTCCATATGCCGGTAATGGGCTGAAAACGCCTGTTTGGGGACTCTGCAGAGAAAGTGTTTGCAGACTGCTGAATCCACACACGGGTTTAACTCTGGAAGTTGAGTGCACACATTGACAACCGTTCTGTTAGATAGCTGCGTTTTGGATTTAGAAGCAGATATTTCACTGTGCTTACTGCTGTTTCTTCCATATGCCGGTAATGGGCTGAAAACGCCTGTTTTGGGACTCTGCAGAGAAAGTGTTTGCAGACTGCTGAATCCACACACGGGTTTAACTCTGGAAGTTGAGTGCACACATTGACAACCGTTCTGTTAGATAGCTGCGTTTTGGATTTAGAAGCAGATATTTCCCTGTGCTTACTGCTGTTTCTTCCATATGCCGGTAATGGGCTGAAAACGCCTGTTTTGGGACTCTGCAGAGAAAGTGTTTGCAGACTGCTGAATCCACACACGGGTTTAACTCTGGAAGTTGAGTGCACACATTGACAACCGTTCTGTTAGATAGCTGCGTTTTGGATTTAGAAGCAGATATTTCCCTGTGCTTACTGCTGTTTCTTCCATATGCCGGTAATGGGCTGAAAACGCCTGTTTTGGGACTCTGCAGAGAAAGAGTTTGCAGACTGCTGAATCCACACACGGGTTTAACTCTGGAAGTTGAGTGCACACATTGACAACCGTTCTGTTAGATAGCTGCGTTTTGGATTTAGAAGCAGATATTTCCCTGTGCTTACTGCTGTTTCTTCCATATGCCGGTAATGGGCTGAAAACGCCTGTTTTGGGACTCTGCAGAGAAAGTGTTTGCAGACTGCTGAATCCACACACGGGTTTAACTCTGGAAGTTGAGTGCACACATTGACAACCGTTCTGTTAGATAGCTGCGTTTTGGATTTAGAAGCAGATATTTCACTGTGCTTACTGCTGTTTCTTCCATATGCCGGTAATGGGCTGAAAACGCCTGTTTTGGGACTCTGCAGAGAAAGTGTTTGCAGACTGCTGAATCCACACACGGGTTTAACTCTGGAAGTTGAGTGCACACATTGACAACCGTTCTGTTAGATAGCTGCGTTTTGGATTTAGAAGCAGATATTTCACTGTGCTTACTGCTGTTTCTTCCATATGCCGGTAATGGGCTGAAAACGCCTGTTTTGGGACTCTGCAGAGAAAGTGTTTGCAGACTGCTGAATCCACACACGGGTTTAACTCTGGAAGTTGAGTGCACACATTGACAACCGTTCTGTTAGATAGCTGCGTTTTGGATTTAGAAGCAGATATTTCCCTGTGCTTACTGCTGTTTCTTCCATATGCCGGTAATGGGCTGAAAACGCCTGTTTTGGGACTCTGCAGAGAAAGTGTTTGCAGACTGCTGAATCCACACACGGGTTTAACTCTGGAAGTTGAGTGCACACATTGACAACCGTTCTGTTAGATAGCTGCGTTTTGGATTTAGAAGCAGATATTTCCCTGTGCTTACTGCTGTTTCTTCCATATGCCGGTAATGGGCTGAAAACGCCTGTTTTGGGACTCTGCAGAGAAAGTGTTTGCAGACTGCTGAATGCACACACGGGTTTAACTCTGGAAGTTGAGTGCACACATTGACAACCGTTCTGTTAGATGGCTGCGTTTTGGGTTTAGAAGCAGATATTTCCCTGTGCTTACTGCTGTTTCTTCCATATGCCGGTAATGGGCTGAAAACGCCTGTTTTGGGACTCTGCAGAGAAAGTGTTTGCAGACTGCTGAATCCACACACGGGTTTAACTCTGGAAGTTGAGTGCACACAATGACAACCGTTCTGTTAGATAGCTGCGTTTTGGATTTAGAAGCAGATATTTCCCTGTGCTTACTGCTGTTTCTTCCATATGCCGGTAATGGGCTGAAAACGCCTGTTTTGGGACTCTGCAGAGAAAGAGTTTGCAGACTGCTGAATCCACACACGGGTTTAACTCTGGAAGTTGAGTGCACACATTGACAACCGTTCTGTTAGATAGCTGCGTTTTGGATTTAGAAGCAGATATTTCCCTGTGCTTACTGCTGTTTCTTCCATATGCCGGTAATGGGCTGAAAACGCCTGTTTTGGGACTCTGCAGAGAAAGTGTTTGCAGACTGCTGAATCCACACACGGGTTTAACTCTGGAAGTTGAGTGCTCACATTGACAACCGTTCTGTTAGATAGCTGCGTTTTGGATTTAGAAGCAGATATTTCACTGTGCTTACTGCTGTTTCTTCCATATGCCGGTATTGGGCTGAAAACTCCTGTTTGGGGACTCTGCAGAGAAAGTGTTTGCAGACTGCTGAATCCACACACGGGTTTAACTCTGGAAGTTGAGTGCACACATTGACAACCGTTCTGTTAGATAGCTGCGTTTTGGATTTAGAAGCAGATATTTCCCTGTGCTTACTGCTGTTTCTTCCATATGCCGGTAATGGGCTGAAAACGCCTGTTTTGGGACTCTGCAGAGAAGATGTTTGCAGACTGCTGAATCCACACACGGGTTTAACTCTGGAAGTTGAGTGCACACATTGACAACCGTTCTGTTAGATAGCTGCGTTTTGGATTTAGAAGCAGATATTTCCCTGTGCTTACTGCTGTTTCTTCCATATGCCGGTAATGGGCTGAAAACGCCTGTTTTGGGACTCTGCAGAGAAAGTGTTTGCAGACTGCTGAATCCACACACGGGTTTAACTCTGGAAGTTGAGTGCACACATTGACAACCGTTCTGTTAGATAGCTGCGTTTTGGATTTAGAAGCAGATATTTCCCTGTGCTTACTGCTGTTTCTTCCATATGCCGGTAATGGGCTGAAAACGCCTGTTTTGGGACTCTGCAGAGAAAGTGTTTGCAGACTGCTGAATCCACACACGGGTTTAACTCTGGAAGTTGAGTGCACACATTGACAACCGTTCTGTTAGATAGCTGCGTTTTGGATTTAGAAGCAGATATTTCCCTGTGCTTACTGCTGTTTCTTCCATATGCCGGTAATGGGCTGAAAACGCCTGTTTTGGGACTCTGCAGAGAAAGTGTTTGCAGACTGCTGAATCCACACACGGGTTTAACTCTGGAAGTTGAGTGCACACATTGACAACCGTTCTGTTAGATAGCTGCGTTTTGGATTTAGAAGCAGATATTTCCCTGTGCTTACTGCTGTTTCTTCCATATGCCGGTAATGGGCTGAAAACGCCTGTTTTGGGACTCTGCAGAGAAAGTGTTTGCAGACTGCTGAATCCACACACGGGTTTAACTCTGGAAGTTGAGTGCACACATTGACAACCGTTCTGTTAGATAGCTGCGTTTTGGATTTAGAAGCAGATATTTCCCTGTGCTTACTGCTGTTTCTTCCATATGCCGGTAATGGGCTGAAAACGCCTGTTTTGGGACTCTGCAGAGAAAGTGTTTGCAGACTGCTGAATCCACACACGGGTTTAACTCTGGAAGTTGAGTGCTCACATTGACAACCGTTCTCTTAGATAGCTGCGTTTTGGATTTAGAAGCAGATATTTCACTGTGCTTACTGCTGTTTCTTCCATATGCCGGTATAGGGCTGAAAACGCCTGTTTGGGGACTCTGCAGAGAAACTGTTTGCAGACTGCTGAATCCACACACGGGTTTAACTCTCGAAGTTGAGTGCACACATTGACAACCGTTCTGTTAGATAGCTGCATTTTGGATTTAGAAGCAGATATTTCCCTGTGCTTACTGCTGTTTCTTCCATATGCCGGTAATGGGCTGAAAACGCCTGTTTTGGGACTCTGCAGAGAAAGTGTTTGCAGACTGCTGAATCCACACACGGGTTTAACTCTGGAAGTTGAGTGCTCACATTGACAACCGTTCTGTTAGATAGCTGCGTTTTGGATTTAGAAGCAGATATTTCCCTGTGCTTACTGCTGTTTCTTCCATATGCCGGTAATGGGCTGAAAACGCCTGTTTTGGGACTCTGCAGAGAAAGTGTTTGCAGACTGCTGAATCCACACACGGGTTTAACTCTGGAAGTTGAGTGCACACATTGACAACCGTTCTGTTAGATAGCTGCGTTTTGGATTTAGAAGCAGATATTTCCCTGTGCTTACTGCTGTTTCTTCCATATGCCGGTAATGGGCTGAAAACGCCTGTTTTGGGACTCTGCAGAGAAAGTGTTTGCAGACTGCTGAATCCACACACGGGTTTAACTCTGGAAGTTGAGTGCACACATTGACAACCGTTCTGTTAGATAGCTGCGTTTTGGATTTAGAAGCAGATATTTCCCTGTGCTTACTGCTGTTTCTTCCATATGCCGGTAATGGGCTGAAAACGCCTGTTTTGGGACTCTGCAGAGAAAGTGTTTGCAGACTGCTGAATCCACACACGGGTTTAACTCTGGAAGTTGAGTGCTCACATTGACAACCGTTCTCTTAGATAGCTGCGTTTTGGATTTAGAAGCAGATATTTCACTGTGCTTACTGCTGTTTCTTCCATATGCCGGTATAGGGCTGAAAACGCCTGTTTGGGGACTCTGCAGAGAAACTGTTTGCAGACTGCTGAATCCACACACGGGTTTAACTCTCGAAGTTGAGTGCACACATTGACAACCGTTCTGTTAGATAGCTGCGTTTTGGATTTAGAAGCAGATATTTCCCTGTGCTTACTGCTGTTTCTTCCATATGCCGGTAATGGGCTGAAAACGCCTGTTTTGGGACTCTGCAGAGAAAGTGTTTGCAGACTGCTGAATCCACACACGGGTTTAACTCTGGAAGTTGAGTGCTCACATTGACAACCGTTCTGTTAGATAGCTGCGTTTTGGATTTAGAAGCAGATATTTCACTGTGCTTACTGCTGTTTCTTCCATATGCCGGTATTGGGCTGAAAACGCCTGTTTTGGGACTCTGCAGAGAAAGTGTTTGCAGACTGCTGAATCCACACACGGGTTTAACTCTGGGAGTTGAGTGCACACATTGACAACCGTTCTGTTAGATAGCTGCGTTTTGGATTTAGAAGCAGATATTTCCCTGTGCTTACTGCTGTTTCTTCCATATGCCGGTAATGGGCTGAAAACGCCTGTTTTGGGACTCTGCAGAGAAAGTGTTTGCAGACTGCTGAATCCACACACGGGTTTAACTCTGGAAGTTGAGTGCACACATTGACAACCGTTCTGTTAGATAGCTGCGTTTTGGATTTAGAAGCAGATATTTCCCTGTGCTTACTGCTGTTTCTTCCATATGCCGGTAATGGGCTGAAAACGCCTGTTTTGGGACTCTGCAGAGAAAGTGTTTGCAGACTGCTGAATCCACACACGGGTTTAACTCTGGAAGTTGAGTGCACACATTGACAACCGTTCTGTTAGATAGCTGCGTTTTGGATTTAGAAGCAGATATTTCCCTGTGCTTACTGCTGTTTCTTCCATACGCCGGTAATGGGCTGAAAACGCCTGTTTTGGGACTCTGCAGAGAAAGTGTTTGCAGACTGCTGAATGCACACACGGGTTTAACTCTGGAAGTTGAGTGCACACATTGACAACCGTTCTGTTAGATAGCTGCGTTTTGGATTTAGAAGCAGATATTTCCCTGTGCTTACTGCTGTTTCTTCCATATGCCGGTAATGGGCTGAAAACGCCTGTTTTGGGACTCTGCAGAGAAAGTGTTTGCAGACTGCTGAATCCACACACGGGTTTAACTCTGGAAGTTGAGTGCACACATTGACAACCGTTCTGTTAGATAGCTGCGTTTTGGATTTAGAAGCAGATATTTCCCTGTGCTTACTGCTGTTTCTTCCATATGCCGGTAATGGGCTGAAAACGCCTGTTTTGGGACTCTGCAGAGAAAGTGTTTGCAGACTGCTGAATCCACACACGGGTTTAACTCTGGAAGTTGAGTGCACACATTGACAACCGTTCTGTTAGATAGCTGCGTTTTGGATTTAGAAGCAGATATTTCCCTGTGCTTACTGCTGTTTCTTCCATATGCCGGTAATGGGCTGAAAACGCCTGTTTTGGGACTCTGCAGAGAAAGAGTTTGCAGACTGCTGAATCCACACACGGGTTTAACTCTCGAAGTTGAGTGCACACATTGACAACCGTTCTGTTAGATAGCTGCGTTTTGGATTTAGAAGCAGATATTTCCCTGTGCTTACTGCTGTTTCTTCCATATGCCGGTAATGGGCTGAAAACGCCTGTTTGGGGACTCTGCAGAGAAAGTGTTTGCAGACTGCTGAATCCACACACGGGTTTAACTCTGGAAGTTGAGTGCACACATTGACAACCGTTCTGTTAGATAGCTGCGTTTTGGATTTAGAAGCAGATATTTCCCTGTGCTTACTGCTGTTTCTTCCATATGCCGGTATTGGGCTGAAAACTCCTGTTTGGGGACTCTGCAGAGAAAGTGTTTGCAGACTGCTGAATCCACACACGGGTTTAACTCTGGAAGTTGAGTGCACACATTGACAACCGTTCTGTTAGATAGCTGCGTTTTGGATTTAGAAGCAGATATTTCCCTGTGCTTACTGCTGTTTCTTCCATATGCCGGTAATGGGCTGAAAACGCCTGCTTTGGGACTCTGCAGAGAAAGTGTTTGCAGACTGCTGAATGCACACACGGGTTTAACTCTGGAAGTTGAGTGCACACATTGACAACCGTTCTGTTAGATAGCTGCGTTTTGGATTTAGAAGCAGATATTTCACTGTGCTTACTGCTGTTTCTTCCATATGCCGGTAATGGGCTGAAAACGCCTGTTTTGGGACTCTGCAGAGAAAGTGTTTGCAGACTGCTGAATCCACACACGGGTTTAACTCTGGAAGTTGAGTGCACACATTGACAACCGTTCTGTTAGATAGCTGCGTTTTGGATTTAGAAGCAGATATTTCCCTGTGCTTACTGCTGTTTCTTCCATATGCCGGTAATGGGCTGAAATCGCCTGTTTTGGGACTCTGCAGAGAAAGTGTTTGCAGACTGCTGAATCCACACACGGGTTTAACTCTGGAAGTTGAGTGCACACATTGACAACCGTTCTGTTAGATAGCTGCGTTTTGGATTTAGAAGCAGATATTTCACTGTGCTTACTGCTGTTTCTTCCATATGCCGGTAATGGGCTGAAAACGCCTGCTTTGGGACTCTGCAGAGAAAGTGTTTGCAGACTGCTGAATGCACACACGGGTTTAACTCTGGAAGTTGAGTGCACACATTGACAACCGTTCTGTTAGATAGCTGCGTTTTGATTTAGAAGCAGATATTTCCCTGTGCTTACTGCTGTTTCTTCCATATGCCGGTAATGGGCTGAAAACGCCTGTTTTGGGACTCTGCAGAGAAAGTGTTTGCAGACTGCTGAATCCACACACGGGTTTAACTCTGGAAGTTGAGTGCACACATTGACAACCGTTCTGTTAAATAGCTGCGTTTTGGATTTAGAAGCAGATATTTCACTGTGCTTACTGCTGTTTCTTCCATATGCCGGTAATGGGCTGAAAACGCCTGTTTGGGGACTCTGCAGAGAAAGTGTTTGCAGACTGCTGAATCCACACACGGGTTTAACTCTGGAAGTTGAGTGCACACATTGACAACCGTTCTGTTAGATAGCTGCGTTTTGGATTTAGAAGCAGATATTTCACTGTGCTTACTGCTGTTTCTTCCATATGCCGGTAATGGGCTGAAAACGCCTGTTTTGGGACTCTGCAGAGAAAGTGTTTGCAGACTGCTGAATCCACACACGGGTTTAACTCTGGAAGTTGAGTGCACACATTGACAACCGTTCTGTTAGATAGCTGCGTTTTGGATTTAGAAGCAGATATTTCCCTGTGCTTACTGCTGTTTCTTCCATATGCCGGTAATGGGCTGAAAACGCCTGTTTTGGGACTCTGCAGAGAAAGTGTTTGCAGACTGCTGAATCCACACACGGGTTTAACTCTGGAAGTTGAGTGCACACATTGACAACCGTTCTGTTAGATAGCTGCGTTTTGGATTTAGAAGCAGATATTTCCCTGTGCTTACTGCTGTTTCTTCCATATGCCGGTAATGGGCTGAAAACGCCTGTTTTGGGACTCTGCAGAGAAAGTGTTTGCAGACTGCTGAATCCACACACGGGTTTAACTCTGGAAGTTGAGTGCACACATTGACAACCGTTCTGTTAGATAGCTGCGTTCTGGATTTAGAAGCAGATATTTCACTGTGCTTACTGCTGTTTCTTCCATATGCCGGTAATGGGCTGAAAACGCCTGTTTTGGGACTCTGCAGAGAAAGTGTTTGCAGACTGCTGAATCCACACACGGGTTTAACTCTGGAAGTTGAGTGCACACATTGACAACCGTTCTGTTAGATAGCTGCGTTTTGGATTTAGAAGCAGATATTTCCCTGTGCTTACTGCTGTTTCTTCCATATGCCGGTAATGGGCTGAAAACGCCTGTTTTGGGACTCTGCAGAGAAAGTGTTTGCAGACTGCTGAATCCACACACGGGTTTAACTCTGGAAGTTGAGTGCACACATTGACAACCGTTCTGTTAGATAGCTGCGTTTTGGATTTAGAAGCAGATATTTCCCTGTGCTTACTGCTGTTTCTTCCATATGCCGGTAATGGGCTGAAAACGCCTGTTTTGGGACTCTGCAGAGAAAGTGTTTGCAGACTGCTGAATCCACACACGGGTTTAACTCTGGAAGTTGAGTGCACACATTGACAACCGTTCTGTTAGATAGCTGCGTTTTGGATTTAGAAGCAGATATTTCCCTGTGCTTACTGCTGTTTCTTCCATATGCCGGTAATGGGCTGAAAACGCCTGTTTTGGGACTCTGCAGAGAAAGTGTTTGCAGACTGCTGAATCCACACACGGGTTTAACTCTGGAAGTTGAGTGCACACATTGACAACCGTTCTGTTAGATAGCTGCGTTTTGGATTTAGAAGCAGATATTTCACTGTGCTTACTGCTGTTTCTTCCATATGCCGGTAATGGGCTGAAAACGCCTGTTTTGGGACTCTGCAGAGAAAGTGTTTGCAGACTGCTGAATCCACACACGGGTTTAACTCTGGAAGTTGAGTGCACACATTGACAACCGTTCTGTTAGATAGCTGCGTTTTGGATTTAGAAGCAGATATTTCACTGTGCTTACTGCTGTTTCTTCCATATGCCGGTAATGGGCTGAAAACGCCTGCTTTGGGACTCTGCAGAGAAAGTGTTTGCAGACTGCTGAATGCACACACGGGTTTAACTCTGGAAGTTGAGTGCACACATTGACAACCGTTCTGTTAGATAGCTGCGTTTTGATTTAGAAGCAGATATTTCCCTGTGCTTACTGCTGTTTCTTCCATATGCCGGTAATGGGCTGAAAACGCCTGTTTTGGGACTCTGCAGAGAAAGTGTTTGCAGACTGCTGAATCCACACACGGGTTTAACTCTGGAAGTTGAGTGCACACATTGACAACCGTTCTGTTAGATAGCTGCGTTTTGGATTTAGAAGCAGATATTTCCCTGTGCTTACTGCTGTTTCTTCCATATGCCGGTAATGGGCTGAAAACGCCTGTTTTGGGACTCTGCAGAGAAAGAGTTTGCAGACTGCTGAATCCACACACGGGTTTAACTCTGGAAGTTGAGTGCACACATTGACAACCGTTCTGTTAGATAGCTGCGTTTTGGATTTAGAAGCAGATATTTCCCTGTGCTTACTGCTGTTTCTTCCATATGCCGGTAATGGGCTGAAAACGCCTGTTTTGGGACTCTGCAGAGAAAGTGTTTGCAGACTGCTGAATCCACACACGGGTTTAACTCTGGAAGTTGAGTGCTCACATTGACAACCGTTCTCTTAGATAGCTGCGTTTTGGATTTAGAAGCAGATATTTCACTGTGCTTACTGCTGTTCCTTCCATATGCCGGTATAGGGCTGAAAACGCCTGTTTGGGGACTCTGCAGAGAAACTGTTTGCAGACTGCTGAATCCACACACGGGTTTAACTCTCGAAGTTGAGTGCACACATTGACAACCGTTCTGTTAGATAGCTGCATTTTGGATTTAGAAGCAGATATTTCCCTGTGCTTACTGCTGTTTCTTCCATATGCCGGTAATGGGCTGAAAACGCCTGTTTTGGGACTCTGCAGAGAAAGTGTTTGCAGACTGCTGAATCCACACACGGGTTTAACTCTGGAAGTTGAGTGCACACATTGACAACCGTTCTGTTAGATAGCTGCGTTTTGGATTTAGAAGCAGATATTTCCCTGTGCTTACTGCTGTTTCTTCCATATGCCGGTAATGGGCTGAAAACGCCTGTTTTGGGACTCTGCAGAGAAAGTGTTTGCAGACTGCTGAATCCACACACGGGTTTAACTCTGGAAGTTGAGTGCACACATTGACAACCGTTCTGTTAGATAGCTGCGTTTTGGATTTAGAAGCAGATATTTCCCTGTGCTTACTGCTGTTTCTTCCATATGCCGGTAATGGGCTGAAAACGCCTGTTTTGGGACTCTGCAGAGAAAGTGTTTGCAGACTGCTGAATCCACACACGGGTTTAACTCTGGAAGTTGAGTGCTCACATTGACAACCGTTCTCTTAGATAGCTGCGTTTTGGATTTAGAAGCAGATATTTCACTGTGCTTACTGCTGTTTCTTCCATATGCCGGTATAGGGCTGAAAACGCCTGTTTGGGGACTCTGCAGAGAAACTGTTTGCAGACTGCTGAATCCACACACGGGTTTAACTCTCGAAGTTGAGTGCACACATTGACAACCGTTCTGTTAGATAGCTGCGTTTTGGATTTAGAAGCAGATATTTCCCTGTGCTTACTGCTGTTTCTTCCATATGCCGGTAATGGGCTGAAAACGCCTGTTTTGGGACTCTGCAGAGAAAGTGTTTGCAGACTGCTGAATCCACACACGGGTTTAACTCTGGAAGTTGAGTGCTCACATTGACAACCGTTCTGTTAGATAGCTGCGTTTTGGATTTAGAAGCAGATATTTCACTGTGCTTACTGCTGTTTCTTCCATATGCCGGTATTGGGCTGAAAACGCCTGTTTTGGGACTCTGCAGAGAAAGTGTTTGCAGACTGCTGAATCCACACACGGGTTTAACTCTGGAAGTTGAGTGCACACATTGACAACCGTTCTGTTAGATAGCTGCGTTTTGGATTTAGAAGCAGATATTTCCCTGTGCTTACTGCTGTTTCTTCCATATGCCGGTAATGGGCTGAAAACGCCTGTTTTGGGACTCTGCAGAGAAAGTGTTTGCAGACTGCTGAATCCACACACGGGTTTAACTCTGGAAGTTGAGTGCACACATTGACAACCGTTCTGTTAGATAGCTGCGTTTTGGATTTAGAAGCAGATATTTCCCTGTGCTTACTGCTGTTTCTTCCATATGCCGGTAATGGGCTGAAAACGCCTGTTTTGGGACTCTGCAGAGAAAGTGTTTGCAGACTGCTGAATCCACACACGGGTTTAACTCTGGAAGTTGAGTGCACACATTGACAACCGTTCTGTTAGATAGCTGCGTTTTGGATTTAGAAGCAGATATTTCCCTGTGCTTACTGCTGTTTCTTCCATACGCCGGTAATGGGCTGAAAACGCCTGTTTTGGGACTCTGCAGAGAAAGTGTTTGCAGACTGCTGAATGCACACACGGGTTTAACTCTGGAAGTTGAGTGCACACATTGACAACCGTTCTGTTAGATAGCTGCGTTTTGGATTTAGAAGCAGATATTTCCCTGTGCTTACTGCTGTTTCTTCCATATGCCGGTAATGGGCTGAAAACGCCTGTTTTGGGACTCTGCAGAGAAAGTGTTTGCAGACTGCTGAATCCACACACGGGTTTAACTCTGGAAGTTGAGTGCACACATTGACAACCGTTCTGTTAGATAGCTGCGTTTTGGATTTAGAAGCAGATATTTCCCTGTGCTTACTGCTGTTTCTTCCATATGCCGGTAATGGGCTGAAAACGCCTGTTTTGGGACTCTGCAGAGAAAGTGTTTGCAGACTGCTGAATCCACACACGGGTTTAACTCTGGAAGTTGAGTGCACACATTGACAACCGTTCTGTTAGATAGCTGCGTTTTGGATTTAGAAGCAGATATTTCCCTGTGCTTACTGCTGTTTCTTCCATATGCCGGTAATGGGCTGAAAACGCCTGTTTTGGGACTCTGCAGAGAAAGAGTTTGCAGACTGCTGAATCCACACACGGGTTTAACTCTCGAAGTTGAGTGCACACATTGACAACCGTTCTGTTAGATAGCTGCGTTTTGGATTTAGAAGCAGATATTTCCCTGTGCTTACTGCTGTTTCTTCCATATGCCGGTAATGGGCTGAAAACGCCTGTTTGGGGACTCTGCAGAGAAAGTGTTTGCAGACTGCTGAATCCACACACGGGTTTAACTCTGGAAGTTGAGTGCACACATTGACAACCGTTCTGTTAGATAGCTGCGTTTTGGATTTAGAAGCAGATATTTCCCTGTGCTTACTGCTGTTTCTTCCATATGCCGGTATTGGGCTGAAAACTCCTGTTTGGGGACTCTGCAGAGAAAGTGTTTGCAGACTGCTGAATCCACACACGGGTTTAACTCTGGAAGTTGAGTGCACACATTGACAACCGTTCTGTTAGATAGCTGCGTTTTGGATTTAGAAGCAGATATTTCCCTGTGCTTACTGCTGTTTCTTCCATATGCCGGTAATGGGCTGAAAACGCCTGCTTTGGGACTCTGCAGAGAAAGTGTTTGCAGACTGCTGAATGCACACACGGGTTTAACTCTGGAAGTTGAGTGCACACATTGACAACCGTTCTGTTAGATAGCTGCGTTTTGGATTTAGAAGCAGATATTTCACTGTGCTTACTGCTGTTTCTTCCATATGCCGGTAATGGGCTGAAAACGCCTGTTTTGGGACTCTGCAGAGAAAGTGTTTGCAGACTGCTGAATCCACACACGGGTTTAACTCTGGAAGTTGAGTGCACACATTGACAACCGTTCTGTTAGATAGCTGCGTTTTGGATTTAGAAGCAGATATTTCCCTGTGCTTACTGCTGTTTCTTCCATATGCCGGTAATGGGCTGAAATCGCCTGTTTTGGGACTCTGCAGAGAAAGTGTTTGCAGACTGCTGAATCCACACACGGGTTTAACTCTGGAAGTTGAGTGCACACATTGACAACCGTTCTGTTAGATAGCTGCGTTTTGGACTTAGAAGCAGATATTTCACTGTGCTTACTGCTGTTTCTTCCATATGCCGGTAATGGGCTGAAAACGCCTGCTTTGGGACTCTGCAGAGAAAGTGTTTGCAGACTGCTGAATGCACACACGGGTTTAACTCTGGAAGTTGAGTGCACACATTGACAACCGTTCTGTTAGATAGCTGCGTTTTGATTTAGAAGCAGATATTTCCCTGTGCTTACTGCTGTTTCTTCCATATGCCGGTAATGGGCTGAAAACGCCTGTTTTGGGACTCTGCAGAGAAAGTGTTTGCAGACTGCTGAATCCACACACGGGTTTAACTCTGGAAGTTGAGTGCACACATTGACAACCGTTCTGTTAAATAGCTGCGTTTTGGATTTAGAAGCAGATATTTCACTGTGCTTACTGCTGTTTCTTCCATATGCCGGTAATGGGCTGAAAACGCCTGTTTGGGGACTCTGCAGAGAAAGTGTTTGCAGACTGCTGAATCCACACACGGGTTTAACTCTGGAAGTTGAGTGCACACATTGACAACCGTTCTGTTAGATAGCTGCGTTTTGGATTTAGAAGCAGATATTTCACTGTGCTTACTGCTGTTTCTTCCATATGCCGGTAATGGGCTGAAAACGCCTGTTTTGGGACTCTGCAGAGAAAGTGTTTGCAGACTGCTGAATCCACACACGGGTTTAACTCTGGAAGTTGAGTGCACACATTGACAACCGTTCTGTTAGATAGCTGCGTTTTGGATTTAGAAGCAGATATTTCCCTGTGCTTACTGCTGTTTCTTCCATATGCCGGTAATGGGCTGAAAACGCCTGTTTTGGGACTCTGCAGAGAAAGTGTTTGCAGACTGCTGAATCCACACACGGGTTTAACTCTGGAAGTTGAGTGCACACATTGACAACCGTTCTGTTAGATAGCTGCGTTTTGGATTTAGAAGCAGATATTTCCCTGTGCTTACTGCTGTTTCTTCCATATGCCGGTAATGGGCTGAAAACGCCTGTTTTGGGACTCTGCAGAGAAAGTGTTTGCAGACTGCTGAATCCACACACGGGTTTAACTCTGGAAGTTGAGTGCACACATTGACAACCGTTCTGTTAGATAGCTGCGTTCTGGATTTAGAAGCAGATATTTCACTGTGCTTACTGCTGTTTCTTCCATATGCCGGTAATGGGCTGAAAACGCCTGTTTTGGGACTCTGCAGAGAAAGTGTTTGCAGACTGCTGAATCCACACACGGGTTTAACTCTGGAAGTTGAGTGCACACATTGACAACCGTTCTGTTAGATAGCTGCGTTTTGGATTTAGAAGCAGATATTTCCCTGTGCTTACTGCTGTTTCTTCCATATGCCGGTAATGGGTTGAAAACGCCTGTTTTGGGACTCTGCAGAGAAAGTGTTTGCAGACTGCTGAATCCACACACGGGTTTAACTCTGGAAGTTGAGTGCACACATTGACAACCGTTCTGTTAGATAGCTGCGTTTTGGATTTAGAAGCAGATATTTCCCTGTGCTTACTGCTGTTTCTTCCATATGCCGGTAATGGGCTGAAAACGCCTGTTTTGGGACTCTGCAGAGAAAGTGTTTGCAGACTGCTGAATCCACACACGGGTTTAACTCTGGAAGTTGAGTGCACACATTGACAACCGTTCTGTTAGATAGCTGCGTTTTGGATTTAGAAGCAGATATTTCCCTGTGCTTACTGCTGTTTCTTCCATATGCCGGTAATGGGCTGAAAACGCCTGTTTTGGGACTCTGCAGAGAAAGTGTTTGCAGACTGCTGAATCCACACACGGGTTTAACTCTGGAAGTTGAGTGCACACATTGACAACCGTTCTGTTAGATAGCTGCGTTTTGGATTTAGAAGCAGATATTTCACTGTGCTTACTGCTGTTTCTTCCATATGCCGGTAATGGGCTGAAAACGCCTGTTTTGGGACTCTGCAGAGAAAGTGTTTGCAGACTGCTGAATCCACACACGGGTTTAACTCTGGAAGTTGAGTGCACACATTGACAACCGTTCTGTTAGATAGCTGCGTTTTGGATTTAGAAGCAGATATTTCACTGTGCTTACTGCTGTTTCTTCCATATGCCGGTAATGGGCTGAAAACGCCTGCTTTGGGACTCTGCAGAGAAAGTGTTTGCAGACTGCTGAATGCACACACGGGTTTAACTCTGGAAGTTGAGTGCACACATTGACAACCGTTCTGTTAGATAGCTGCGTTTTGATTTAGAAGCAGATATTTCCCTGTGCTTACTGCTGTTTCTTCCATATGCCGGTAATGGGCTGAAAACGCCTGTTTTGGGACTCTGCAGAGAAAGTGTTTGCAGACTGCTGAATCCACACACGGGTTTAACTCTGGAAGTTGAGTGCACACATTGACAACCGTTCTGTTAGATAGCTGCGTTTTGGATTTAGAAGCAGATATTTCCCTGTGCTTACTGCTGTTTCTTCCATATGCCGGTAATGGGCTGAAAACGCCTGTTTTGGGACTCTGCAGAGAAAGAGTTTGCAGACTGCTGAATCCACACACGGGTTTAACTCTGGAAGTTGAGTGCACACATTGACAACCGTTCTGTTAGATAGCTGCGTTTTGGATTTAGAAGCAGATATTTCCCTGTGCTTACTGCTGTTTCTTCCATATGCCGGTAATGGGCTGAAAACGCCTGTTTTGGGACTCTGCAGAGAAAGTGTTTGCAGACTGCTGAATCCACACACGGGTTTAACTCTGGAAGTTGAGTGCTCACATTGACAACCGTTCTGTTAGATAGCTGCGTTTTGGATTTAGAAGCAGATATTTCACTGTGCTTACTGCTGTTTCTTCCATATGCCGGTATTGGGCTGAAAACTCCTGTTTGGGGACTCTGCAGAGAAAGTGTTTGCAGACTGCTGAATCCACACACGGGTTTAACTCTGGAAGTTGAGTGCACACATTGACAACCGTTCTGTTAGATAGCTGCGTTTTGGATTTAGAAGCAGATATTTCCCTGTGCTTACTGCTGTTTCTTCCATATGCCGGTAATGGGCTGAAAACGCCTGTTTTGGGACTCTGCAGAGAAAGTGTTTGCAGACTGCTGAATCCACACACGGGTTTAACTCTGTAAGTTGAGTGCACACATTGACAACCGTTCTGTTAGATAGCTGCGTTTTGGATTTAGAAGCAGATATTTCCCTGTGCTTACTGCTGTTTCTTCCATATGCCGGTAATGGGCTGAAAACGCCTGTTTTGGGACTCTGCAGAGAAAGAGTTTGCAGACTGCTGAATGCACACACGGGTTTAACTCTGGAAGTTGAGTGCACACATTGACAACCGTTCTGTTAGATAGCTGCGTTTTGGATTTAGAAGCAGATATTTCCCTGTGCTTACTGCTGTTTCTTCCATATGCCGGTAATGGGCTGAAAACGCCTGTTTTGGGACTCTGCAGAGAAAGTGTTTGCAGACTGCTGAATCCACACACGGGTTTAACTCTGGAAGTTGAGTGCACACATTGACAACCGTTCTGTTAAATAGCTGCGTTCTGGATTTAGAAGCAGATATTTCACTGTGCTTACTGCTGTTTCTTCCATATGCCGGTAATGGGCTGAAAACGCCTGTTTGGGGACTCTGCAGAGAAAGTGTTTGCAGACTGCTGAATCCACACACGGGTTTAACTCTGGAAGTTGAGTGCACACATTGACAACCGTTCTGTTAGATAGCTGCGTTTTGGATTTAGAAGCAGATATTTCCCTGTGCTTACTGCTGTTTCTTCCATATGCCGGTAATGGGCTGAAAGCGCCTGTTTTGGGACTCTGCAGAGAAAGTGTTTGCAGACTGCTGAATCCACACACGGGTTTAACTCTGGAAGTTGAGTGCACACATTGACAACCGTTCTGTTAGATAGCTGCGTTTTGGATTTAGAAGCAGATATTTCCCTGTGCTTACTGCTGTTTCTTCCATATGCCGGTAATGGGCTGAAAACGCCTGTTTTGGGACTCTGCAGAGAAAGTGTTTGCAGACTGCTGAATCCACACACGGGTTTAACTCTGGAAGTTGAGTGCACACATTGACAACCGTTCTGTTAGATAGCTGCGTTTTGGATTTAGAAGCAGATATTTCACTGTGCTTACTGCTGTTTCTTCCATATGCCGGTAATGGGCTGAAAACGCCTGTTTTGGGACTCTGCAGAGAAAGTGTTTGCAGACTGCTGAATCCACACACGGGTTTAACTCTGGAAGTTGAGTGCACACATTGACAACCGTTCTGTTAGATAGCTGCGTTTTGGATTTAGAAGCAGATATTTCACTGTGCTTACTGCTGTTTCTTCCATATGCCGGTAATGGGCTGAAAACGCCTGCTTTGGGACTCTGCAGAGAAAGTGTTTGCAGACTGCTGAATGCACACACGGGTTTAACTCTGGAAGTTGAGTGCACACATTGACAACCGTTCTGTTAGATAGCTGCGTTTTGATTTAGAAGCAGATATTTCCCTGTGCTTACTGCTGTTTCTTCCATATGCCGGTAATGGGCTGAAAACGCCTGTTTTGGGACTCTGCAGAGAAAGTGTTTGCAGACTGCTGAATCCACACACGGGTTTAACTCTGGAAGTTGAGTGCACACATTGACAACCGTTCTGTTAGATAGCTGCGTTTTGGATTTAGAAGCAGATATTTCCCTGTGCTTACTGCTGTTTCTTCCATATGCCGGTAATGGGCTGAAAACGCCTGTTTTGGGACTCTGCAGAGAAAGAGTTTGCAGACTGCTGAATCCACACACGGGTTTAACTCTGGAAGTTGAGTGCACACATTGACAACCGTTCTGTTAGATAGCTGCGTTTTGGATTTAGAAGCAGATATTTCCCTGTGCTTACTGCTGTTTCTTCCATATGCCGGTAATGGGCTGAAAACGCCTGTTTTGGGACTCTGCAGAGAAAGTGTTTGCAGACTGCTGAATCCACACACGGGTTTAACTCTGGAAGTTGAGTGCTCACATTGACAACCGTTCTGTTAGATAGCTGCGTTTTGGATTTAGAAGCAGATATTTCACTGTGCTTACTGCTGTTTCTTCCATATGCCGGTAATGGGCTGAAAACGCCTGTTTTGGGACTCTGCAGAGAAAGTGTTTGCAGACTGCTGAATCCACACACGGGTTTAACTCTGTAAGTTGAGTGCACACATTGACAACCGTTCTGTTAGATAGCTGCGTTTTGGATTTAGAAGCAGATATTTCCCTGTGCTTACTGCTGTTTCTTCCATATGCCGGTAATGGGCTGAAAACGCCTGTTTTGGGACTCTGCAGAGAAAGAGTTTGCAGACTGCTGAATGCACACACGGGTTTAACTCTGGAAGTTGAGTGCACACATTGACAACCGTTCTGTTAGATAGCTGCGTTTTGGATTTAGAAGCAGATATTTCCCTGTGCTTACTGCTGTTTCTTCCATATGCCGGTAATGGGCTGAAAACGCCTGTTTTGGGACTCTGCAGAGAAAGTGTTTGCAGACTGCTGAATCCACACACGGGTTTAACTCTGGAAGTTGAGTGCACACATTGACAACCGTTCTGTTAAATAGCTGCGTTCTGGATTTAGAAGCAGATATTTCACTGTGCTTACTGCTGTTTCTTCCATATGCCGGTAATGGGCTGAAAACGCCTGTTTGGGGACTCTGCAGAGAAAGTGTTTGCAGACTGCTGAATCCACACACGGGTTTAACTCTGGAAGTTGAGTGCACACATTGACAACCGTTCTGTTAGATAGCTGCGTTTTGGATTTAGAATTAGATATTTCACTGTGCTTACTGCTGTTTCTTCCATATGCCGGTAATGGGCTGAAAACGCCTGTTTCGGGACTCTGCAGAGAAAGTGTTTGCAGACTGCTGAATCCACACACGGGTTTAACTCTGGAAGTTGAGTGCACACATTGACAACCGTTCTGTTAGATAGCTGCGTTTTGGATTTAGAAGCAGATATTTCCCTGTGCTTACTGCTGTTTCTTCCATATGCCGGTAATGGGCTGAAAACGCCTGTTTTGGGACTCTGCAGAGAAAGTGTTTGCAGACTCCTGAATCCACACACGGGTTTAACTCTGGAAGTTGAGTGCACATATTGACAACCGTTCTGTTAGATAGCTGCGTTTTGGATTTAGAAGCAGATATTTCCCTGTGCTTACTGCTGTTTCTTCCATATGCCGGTAATGGGCTGAAAACGCCTGCTTTGGGACTCTGCAGAGAAAGTGTTTGCAGACTGCTGAATGCACACACGGGTTTAACTCTGGAAGTTGAGTGCACACATTGACAACCGTTCTGTTAGATAGCTGCGTTTTGGATTTAGAAGCAGATATTTCACTGTGCTTACTGCTGTTTCTTCCATATGCCGGTAATGGGCTGAAAACGCCTGTTTTGGGACTCTGCAGAGAAAGTGTTTGCAGACTGCTGAATCCACACACGGGTTTAACTCTGGAAGTTGAGTGCACACATTGACAACCGTTCTGTTAGATAGCTGCGTTTTGGATTTAGAAGCAGATATTTCCCTGTGCTTACTGCTGTTTCTTCCATATGCCGGTAATGGGCTGAAATCGCCTGTTTTGGGACTCTGCAGAGAAAGTGTTTGCAGACTGCTGAATCCACACACGGGTTTAACTCTGGAAGTTGAGTGCACACATTGACAACCGTTCTGTTAGATAGCTGCGTTTTGGATTTAGAAGCAGATATTTCCCTGTGCTTACTGCTGTTTCTTCCATATGCCGGTAATGGGCTGAAAACGCCTGTTTTGGGACTCTGCAGAGAAAGTGTTTGCAGACTGCTGAATCCACACACGGGTTTAACTCTGGAAGTTGAGTGCACACATTGACAACCGTTCTGTTAGATAGCTGCGTTTTGGATTTAGAAGCAGATATTTCACTGTGCTTACTGCTGTTTCTTCCATATGCCGGTATTGGGCTGAAAACGCCTGTTTTGGGACTCTGCAGAGAAAGTGTTTGCAGACTGCTGAATCCACACACGGGTTTAACTCTGGGAGTTGAGTGCACACATTGACAACCGTTCTGTTAGATAGCTGCGTTTTGGATTTAGAAGCAGATATTTCCCTGTGCTTACTGCTGTTTCTTCCATATGCCGGTAATGGGCTGAAAACGCCTGTTTTGGGACTCTGCAGAGAAAGTGTTTGCAGACTGCTGAATCCACACACGGGTTTAACTCTGGAAGTTGAGTGCACACATTGACAACCGTTCTGTTAGATAGCTGCGTTTTGGATTTAGAAGCAGATATTTCCCTGTGCTTACTGCTGTTTCTTCCATATGCCGGTAATGGGCTGAAAACGCCTGTTTTGGGACTCTGCAGAGAAAGTGTTTGCAGACTGCTGAATCCACACACGGGTTTAACTCTGGAAGTTGAGTGCACACATTGACAACCGTTCTGTTAGATAGCTGCGTTTTGGATTTAGAAGCAGATATTTCCCTGTGCTTACTGCTGTTTCTTCCATACGCCGGTAATGGGCTGAAAACGCCTGTTTTGGGACTCTGCAGAGAAAGTGTTTGCAGACTGCTGAATGCACACACGGGTTTAACTCTGGAAGTTGAGTGCACACATTGACAACCGTTCTGTTAGATAGCTGCGTTTTGGATTTAGAAGCAGATATTTCCCTGTGCTTACTGCTGTTTCTTCCATATGCCGGTAATGGGCTGAAAACGCCTGTTTTGGGACTCTGCAGAGAAAGTGTTTGCAGACTGCTGAATCCACACACGGGTTTAACTCTGGAAGTTGAGTGCACACATTGACAACCGTTCTGTTAGATAGCTGCGTTTTGGATTTAGAAGCAGATATTTCCCTGTGCTTACTGCTGTTTCTTCCATATGCCGGTAATGGGCTGAAAACGCCTGTTTTGGGACTCTGCAGAGAAAGTGTTTGCAGACTGCTGAATCCACACACGGGTTTAACTCTGGAAGTTGAGTGCACACATTGACAACCGTTCTGTTAGATAGCTGCGTTTTGGATTTAGAAGCAGATATTTCCCTGTGCTTACTGCTGTTTCTTCCATATGCCGGTAATGGGCTGAAAACGCCTGTTTTGGGACTCTGCAGAGAAAGAGTTTGCAGACTGCTGAATCCACACACGGGTTTAACTCTCGAAGTTGAGTGCACACATTGACAACCGTTCTGTTAGATAGCTGCGTTTTGGATTTAGAAGCAGATATTTCCCTGTGCTTACTGCTGTTTCTTCCATATGCCGGTAATGGGCTGAAAACGCCTGTTTGGGGACTCTGCAGAGAAAGTGTTTGCAGACTGCTGAATCCACACACGGGTTTAACTCTGGAAGTTGAGTGCACACATTGACAACCGTTCTGTTAGATAGCTGCGTTTTGGATTTAGAAGCAGATATTTCCCTGTGCTTACTGCTGTTTCTTCCATATGCCGGTATTGGGCTGAAAACTCCTGTTTGGGGACTCTGCAGAGAAAGTGTTTGCAGACTGCTGAATCCACACACGGGTTTAACTCTGGAAGTTGAGTGCACACATTGACAACCGTTCTGTTAGATAGCTGCGTTTTGGATTTAGAAGCAGATATTTCCCTGTGCTTACTGCTGTTTCTTCCATATGCCGGTAATGGGCTGAAAACGCCTGCTTTGGGACTCTGCAGAGAAAGTGTTTGCAGACTGCTGAATGCACACACGGGTTTAACTCTGGAAGTTGAGTGCACACATTGACAACCGTTCTGTTAGATAGCTGCGTTTTGGATTTAGAAGCAGATATTTCACTGTGCTTACTGCTGTTTCTTCCATATGCCGGTAATGGGCTGAAAACGCCTGTTTTGGGACTCTGCAGAGAAAGTGTTTGCAGACTGCTGAATCCACACACGGGTTTAACTCTGGAAGTTGAGTGCACACATTGACAACCGTTCTGTTAGATAGCTGCGTTTTGGATTTAGAAGCAGATATTTCCCTGTGCTTACTGCTGTTTCTTCCATATGCCGGTAATGGGCTGAAATCGCCTGTTTTGGGACTCTGCAGAGAAAGTGTTTGCAGACTGCTGAATCCACACACGGGTTTAACTCTGGAAGTTGAGTGCACACATTGACAACCGTTCTGTTAGATAGCTGCGTTTTGGATTTAGAAGCAGATATTTCACTGTGCTTACTGCTGTTTCTTCCATATGCCGGTAATGGGCTGAAAACGCCTGCTTTGGGACTCTGCAGAGAAAGTGTTTGCAGACTGCTGAATGCACACACGGGTTTAACTCTGGAAGTTGAGTGCACACATTGACAACCGTTCTGTTAGATAGCTGCGTTTTGATTTAGAAGCAGATATTTCCCTGTGCTTACTGCTGTTTCTTCCATATGCCGGTAATGGGCTGAAAACGCCTGTTTTGGGACTCTGCAGAGAAAGTGTTTGCAGACTGCTGAATCCACACACGGGTTTAACTCTGGAAGTTGAGTGCACACATTGACAACCGTTCTGTTAAATAGCTGCGTTTTGGATTTAGAAGCAGATATTTCACTGTGCTTACTGCTGTTTCTTCCATATGCCGGTAATGGGCTGAAAACGCCTGTTTGGGGACTCTGCAGAGAAAGTGTTTGCAGACTGCTGAATCCACACACGGGTTTAACTCTGGAAGTTGAGTGCACACATTGACAACCGTTCTGTTAGATAGCTGCGTTTTGGATTTAGAAGCAGATATTTCACTGTGCTTACTGCTGTTTCTTCCATATGCCGGTAATGGGCTGAAAACGCCTGTTTTGGGACTCTGCAGAGAAAGTGTTTGCAGACTGCTGAATCCACACACGGGTTTAACTCTGGAAGTTGAGTGCACACATTGACAACCGTTCTGTTAGATAGCTGCGTTTTGGATTTAGAAGCAGATATTTCCCTGTGCTTACTGCTGTTTCTTCCATATGCCGGTAATGGGCTGAAAACGCCTGTTTTGGGACTCTGCAGAGAAAGTGTTTGCAGACTGCTGAATCCACACACGGGTTTAACTCTGGAAGTTGAGTGCACACATTGACAACCGTTCTGTTAGATAGCTGCGTTTTGGATTTAGAAGCAGATATTTCCCTGTGCTTACTGCTGTTTCTTCCATATGCCGGTAATGGGCTGAAAACGCCTGTTTTGGGACTCTGCAGAGAAAGTGTTTGCAGACTGCTGAATCCACACACGGGTTTAACTCTGGAAGTTGAGTGCACACATTGACAACCGTTCTGTTAGATAGCTGCGTTCTGGATTTAGAAGCAGATATTTCACTGTGCTTACTGCTGTTTCTTCCATATGCCGGTAATGGGCTGAAAACGCCTGTTTTGGGACTCTGCAGAGAAAGTGTTTGCAGACTGCTGAATCCACACACGGGTTTAACTCTGGAAGTTGAGTGCACACATTGACAACCGTTCTGTTAGATAGCTGCGTTTTGGATTTAGAAGCAGATATTTCCCTGTGCTTACTGCTGTTTCTTCCATATGCCGGTAATGGGCTGAAAACGCCTGTTTTGGGACTCTGCAGAGAAAGTGTTTGCAGACTGCTGAATCCACACACGGGTTTAACTCTGGAAGTTGAGTGCACACATTGACAACCGTTCTGTTAGATAGCTGCGTTTTGGATTTAGAAGCAGATATTTCCCTGTGCTTACTGCTGTTTCTTCCATATGCCGGTAATGGGCTGAAAACGCCTGTTTTGGGACTCTGCAGAGAAAGTGTTTGCAGACTGCTGAATCCACACACGGGTTTAACTCTGGAAGTTGAGTGCACACATTGACAACCGTTCTGTTAGATAGCTGCGTTTTGGATTTAGAAGCAGATATTTCCCTGTGCTTACTGCTGTTTCTTCCATATGCCGGTAATGGGCTGAAAACGCCTGTTTTGGGACTCTGCAGAGAAAGTGTTTGCAGACTGCTGAATCCACACACGGGTTTAACTCTGGAAGTTGAGTGCACACATTGACAACCGTTCTGTTAGATAGCTGCGTTTTGGATTTAGAAGCAGATATTTCACTGTGCTTACTGCTGTTTCTTCCATATGCCGGTAATGGGCTGAAAACGCCTGTTTTGGGACTCTGCAGAGAAAGTGTTTGCAGACTGCTGAATCCACACACGGGTTTAACTCTGGAAGTTGAGTGCACACATTGACAACCGTTCTGTTAGATAGCTGCGTTTTGGATTTAGAAGCAGATATTTCACTGTGCTTACTGCTGTTTCTTCCATATGCCGGTAATGGGCTGAAAACGCCTGCTTTGGGACTCTGCAGAGAAAGTGTTTGCAGACTGCTGAATGCACACACGGGTTTAACTCTGGAAGTTGAGTGCACACATTGACAACCGTTCTGTTAGATAGCTGCGTTTTGATTTAGAAGCAGATATTTCCCTGTGCTTACTGCTGTTTCTTCCATATGCCGGTAATGGGCTGAAAACGCCTGTTTTGGGACTCTGCAGAGAAAGTGTTTGCAGACTGCTGAATCCACACACGGGTTTAACTCTGGAAGTTGAGTGCACACATTGACAACCGTTCTGTTAGATAGCTGCGTTTTGGATTTAGAAGCAGATATTTCCCTGTGCTTACTGCTGTTTCTTCCATATGCCGGTAATGGGCTGAAAACGCCTGTTTTGGGACTCTGCAGAGAAAGAGTTTGCAGACTGCTGAATCCACACACGGGTTTAACTCTGGAAGTTGAGTGCACACATTGACAACCGTTCTGTTAGATAGCTGCGTTTTGGATTTAGAAGCAGATATTTCCCTGTGCTTACTGCTGTTTCTTCCATATGCCGGTAATGGGCTGAAAACGCCTGTTTTGGGACTCTGCAGAGAAAGTGTTTGCAGACTGCTGAATCCACACACGGGTTTAACTCTGGAAGTTGAGTGCTCACATTGACAACCGTTCTCTTAGATAGCTGCGTTTTGGATTTAGAAGCAGATATTTCACTGTGCTTACTGCTGTTCCTTCCATATGCCGGTATAGGGCTGAAAACGCCTGTTTGGGGACTCTGCAGAGAAACTGTTTGCAGACTGCTGAATCCACACACGGGTTTAACTCTCGAAGTTGAGTGCACACATTGACAACCGTTCTGTTAGATAGCTGCATTTTGGATTTAGAAGCAGATATTTCCCTGTGCTTACTGCTGTTTCTTCCATATGCCGGTAATGGGCTGAAAACGCCTGTTTTGGGACTCTGCAGAGAAAGTGTTTGCAGACTGCTGAATCCACACACGGGTTTAACTCTGGAAGTTGAGTGCACACATTGACAACCGTTCTGTTAGATAGCTGCGTTTTGGATTTAGAAGCAGATATTTCCCTGTGCTTACTGCTGTTTCTTCCATATGCCGGTAATGGGCTGAAAACGCCTGTTTTGGGACTCTGCAGAGAAAGTGTTTGCAGACTGCTGAATCCACACACGGGTTTAACTCTGGAAGTTGAGTGCACACATTGACAACCGTTCTGTTAGATAGCTGCGTTTTGGATTTAGAAGCAGATATTTCCCTGTGCTTACTGCTGTTTCTTCCATATGCCGGTAATGGGCTGAAAACGCCTGTTTTGGGACTCTGCAGAGAAAGTGTTTGCAGACTGCTGAATCCACACACGGGTTTAACTCTGGAAGTTGAGTGCTCACATTGACAACCGTTCTCTTAGATAGCTGCGTTTTGGATTTAGAAGCAGATATTTCACTGTGCTTACTGCTGTTTCTTCCATATGCCGGTATAGGGCTGAAAACGCCTGTTTGGGGACTCTGCAGAGAAACTGTTTGCAGACTGCTGAATCCACACACGGGTTTAACTCTCGAAGTTGAGTGCACACATTGACAACCGTTCTGTTAGATAGCTGCGTTTTGGATTTAGAAGCAGATATTTCCCTGTGCTTACTGCTGTTTCTTCCATATGCCGGTAATGGGCTGAAAACGCCTGTTTTGGGACTCTGCAGAGAAAGTGTTTGCAGACTGCTGAATCCACACACGGGTTTAACTCTGGAAGTTGAGTGCTCACATTGACAACCGTTCTGTTAGATAGCTGCGTTTTGGATTTAGAAGCAGATATTTCACTGTGCTTACTGCTGTTTCTTCCATATGCCGGTATTGGGCTGAAAACGCCTGTTTTGGGACTCTGCAGAGAAAGTGTTTGCAGACTGCTGAATCCACACACGGGTTTAACTCTGGAAGTTGAGTGCACACATTGACAACCGTTCTGTTAGATAGCTGCGTTTTGGATTTAGAAGCAGATATTTCCCTGTGCTTACTGCTGTTTCTTCCATATGCCGGTAATGGGCTGAAAACGCCTGTTTTGGGACTCTGCAGAGAAAGTGTTTGCAGACTGCTGAATCCACACACGGGTTTAACTCTGGAAGTTGAGTGCACACATTGACAACCGTTCTGTTAGATAGCTGCGTTTTGGATTTAGAAGCAGATATTTCCCTGTGCTTACTGCTGTTTCTTCCATATGCCGGTAATGGGCTGAAAACGCCTGTTTTGGGACTCTGCAGAGAAAGTGTTTGCAGACTGCTGAATCCACACACGGGTTTAACTCTGGAAGTTGAGTGCACACATTGACAACCGTTCTGTTAGATAGCTGCGTTTTGGATTTAGAAGCAGATATTTCCCTGTGCTTACTGCTGTTTCTTCCATACGCCGGTAATGGGCTGAAAACGCCTGTTTTGGGACTCTGCAGAGAAAGTGTTTGCAGACTGCTGAATGCACACACGGGTTTAACTCTGGAAGTTGAGTGCACACATTGACAACCGTTCTGTTAGATAGCTGCGTTTTGGATTTAGAAGCAGATATTTCCCTGTGCTTACTGCTGTTTCTTCCATATGCCGGTAATGGGCTGAAAACGCCTGTTTTGGGACTCTGCAGAGAAAGTGTTTGCAGACTGCTGAATCCACACACGGGTTTAACTCTGGAAGTTGAGTGCACACATTGACAACCGTTCTGTTAGATAGCTGCGTTTTGGATTTAGAAGCAGATATTTCCCTGTGCTTACTGCTGTTTCTTCCATATGCCGGTAATGGGCTGAAAACGCCTGTTTTGGGACTCTGCAGAGAAAGTGTTTGCAGACTGCTGAATCCACACACGGGTTTAACTCTGGAAGTTGAGTGCACACATTGACAACCGTTCTGTTAGATAGCTGCGTTTTGGATTTAGAAGCAGATATTTCCCTGTGCTTACTGCTGTTTCTTCCATATGCCGGTAATGGGCTGAAAACGCCTGTTTTGGGACTCTGCAGAGAAAGAGTTTGCAGACTGCTGAATCCACACACGGGTTTAACTCTCGAAGTTGAGTGCACACATTGACAACCGTTCTGTTAGATAGCTGCGTTTTGGATTTAGAAGCAGATATTTCCCTGTGCTTACTGCTGTTTCTTCCATATGCCGGTAATGGGCTGAAAACGCCTGTTTGGGGACTCTGCAGAGAAAGTGTTTGCAGACTGCTGAATCCACACACGGGTTTAACTCTGGAAGTTGAGTGCACACATTGACAACCGTTCTGTTAGATAGCTGCGTTTTGGATTTAGAAGCAGATATTTCCCTGTGCTTACTGCTGTTTCTTCCATATGCCGGTATTGGGCTGAAAACTCCTGTTTGGGGACTCTGCAGAGAAAGTGTTTGCAGACTGCTGAATCCACACACGGGTTTAACTCTGGAAGTTGAGTGCACACATTGACAACCGTTCTGTTAGATAGCTGCGTTTTGGATTTAGAAGCAGATATTTCCCTGTGCTTACTGCTGTTTCTTCCATATGCCGGTAATGGGCTGAAAACGCCTGCTTTGGGACTCTGCAGAGAAAGTGTTTGCAGACTGCTGAATGCACACACGGGTTTAACTCTGGAAGTTGAGTGCACACATTGACAACCGTTCTGTTAGATAGCTGCGTTTTGGATTTAGAAGCAGATATTTCACTGTGCTTACTGCTGTTTCTTCCATATGCCGGTAATGGGCTGAAAACGCCTGTTTTGGGACTCTGCAGAGAAAGTGTTTGCAGACTGCTGAATCCACACACGGGTTTAACTCTGGAAGTTGAGTGCACACATTGACAACCGTTCTGTTAGATAGCTGCGTTTTGGATTTAGAAGCAGATATTTCCCTGTGCTTACTGCTGTTTCTTCCATATGCCGGTAATGGGCTGAAATCGCCTGTTTTGGGACTCTGCAGAGAAAGTGTTTGCAGACTGCTGAATCCACACACGGGTTTAACTCTGGAAGTTGAGTGCACACATTGACAACCGTTCTGTTAGATAGCTGCGTTTTGGACTTAGAAGCAGATATTTCACTGTGCTTACTGCTGTTTCTTCCATATGCCGGTAATGGGCTGAAAACGCCTGCTTTGGGACTCTGCAGAGAAAGTGTTTGCAGACTGCTGAATGCACACACGGGTTTAACTCTGGAAGTTGAGTGCACACATTGACAACCGTTCTGTTAGATAGCTGCGTTTTGATTTAGAAGCAGATATTTCCCTGTGCTTACTGCTGTTTCTTCCATATGCCGGTAATGGGCTGAAAACGCCTGTTTTGGGACTCTGCAGAGAAAGTGTTTGCAGACTGCTGAATCCACACACGGGTTTAACTCTGGAAGTTGAGTGCACACATTGACAACCGTTCTGTTAAATAGCTGCGTTTTGGATTTAGAAGCAGATATTTCACTGTGCTTACTGCTGTTTCTTCCATATGCCGGTAATGGGCTGAAAACGCCTGTTTGGGGACTCTGCAGAGAAAGTGTTTGCAGACTGCTGAATCCACACACGGGTTTAACTCTGGAAGTTGAGTGCACACATTGACAACCGTTCTGTTAGATAGCTGCGTTTTGGATTTAGAAGCAGATATTTCACTGTGCTTACTGCTGTTTCTTCCATATGCCGGTAATGGGCTGAAAACGCCTGTTTTGGGACTCTGCAGAGAAAGTGTTTGCAGACTGCTGAATCCACACACGGGTTTAACTCTGGAAGTTGAGTGCACACATTGACAACCGTTCTGTTAGATAGCTGCGTTTTGGATTTAGAAGCAGATATTTCCCTGTGCTTACTGCTGTTTCTTCCATATGCCGGTAATGGGCTGAAAACGCCTGTTTTGGGACTCTGCAGAGAAAGTGTTTGCAGACTGCTGAATCCACACACGGGTTTAACTCTGGAAGTTGAGTGCACACATTGACAACCGTTCTGTTAGATAGCTGCGTTTTGGATTTAGAAGCAGATATTTCCCTGTGCTTACTGCTGTTTCTTCCATATGCCGGTAATGGGCTGAAAACGCCTGTTTTGGGACTCTGCAGAGAAAGTGTTTGCAGACTGCTGAATCCACACACGGGTTTAACTCTGGAAGTTGAGTGCACACATTGACAACCGTTCTGTTAGATAGCTGCGTTCTGGATTTAGAAGCAGATATTTCACTGTGCTTACTGCTGTTTCTTCCATATGCCGGTAATGGGCTGAAAACGCCTGTTTTGGGACTCTGCAGAGAAAGTGTTTGCAGACTGCTGAATCCACACACGGGTTTAACTCTGGAAGTTGAGTGCACACATTGACAACCGTTCTGTTAGATAGCTGCGTTTTGGATTTAGAAGCAGATATTTCCCTGTGCTTACTGCTGTTTCTTCCATATGCCGGTAATGGGTTGAAAACGCCTGTTTTGGGACTCTGCAGAGAAAGTGTTTGCAGACTGCTGAATCCACACACGGGTTTAACTCTGGAAGTTGAGTGCACACATTGACAACCGTTCTGTTAGATAGCTGCGTTTTGGATTTAGAAGCAGATATTTCCCTGTGCTTACTGCTGTTTCTTCCATATGCCGGTAATGGGCTGAAAACGCCTGTTTTGGGACTCTGCAGAGAAAGTGTTTGCAGACTGCTGAATCCACACACGGGTTTAACTCTGGAAGTTGAGTGCACACATTGACAACCGTTCTGTTAGATAGCTGCGTTTTGGATTTAGAAGCAGATATTTCCCTGTGCTTACTGCTGTTTCTTCCATATGCCGGTAATGGGCTGAAAACGCCTGTTTTGGGACTCTGCAGAGAAAGTGTTTGCAGACTGCTGAATCCACACACGGGTTTAACTCTGGAAGTTGAGTGCACACATTGACAACCGTTCTGTTAGATAGCTGCGTTTTGGATTTAGAAGCAGATATTTCACTGTGCTTACTGCTGTTTCTTCCATATGCCGGTAATGGGCTGAAAACGCCTGTTTTGGGACTCTGCAGAGAAAGTGTTTGCAGACTGCTGAATCCACACACGGGTTTAACTCTGGAAGTTGAGTGCACACATTGACAACCGTTCTGTTAGATAGCTGCGTTTTGGATTTAGAAGCAGATATTTCACTGTGCTTACTGCTGTTTCTTCCATATGCCGGTAATGGGCTGAAAACGCCTGCTTTGGGACTCTGCAGAGAAAGTGTTTGCAGACTGCTGAATGCACACACGGGTTTAACTCTGGAAGTTGAGTGCACACATTGACAACCGTTCTGTTAGATAGCTGCGTTTTGATTTAGAAGCAGATATTTCCCTGTGCTTACTGCTGTTTCTTCCATATGCCGGTAATGGGCTGAAAACGCCTGTTTTGGGACTCTGCAGAGAAAGTGTTTGCAGACTGCTGAATCCACACACGGGTTTAACTCTGGAAGTTGAGTGCACACATTGACAACCGTTCTGTTAGATAGCTGCGTTTTGGATTTAGAAGCAGATATTTCCCTGTGCTTACTGCTGTTTCTTCCATATGCCGGTAATGGGCTGAAAACGCCTGTTTTGGGACTCTGCAGAGAAAGAGTTTGCAGACTGCTGAATCCACACACGGGTTTAACTCTGGAAGTTGAGTGCACACATTGACAACCGTTCTGTTAGATAGCTGCGTTTTGGATTTAGAAGCAGATATTTCCCTGTGCTTACTGCTGTTTCTTCCATATGCCGGTAATGGGCTGAAAACGCCTGTTTTGGGACTCTGCAGAGAAAGTGTTTGCAGACTGCTGAATCCACACACGGGTTTAACTCTGGAAGTTGAGTGCTCACATTGACAACCGTTCTGTTAGATAGCTGCGTTTTGGATTTAGAAGCAGATATTTCACTGTGCTTACTGCTGTTTCTTCCATATGCCGGTATTGGGCTGAAAACTCCTGTTTGGGGACTCTGCAGAGAAAGTGTTTGCAGACTGCTGAATCCACACACGGGTTTAACTCTGGAAGTTGAGTGCACACATTGACAACCGTTCTGTTAGATAGCTGCGTTTTGGATTTAGAAGCAGATATTTCCCTGTGCTTACTGCTGTTTCTTCCATATGCCGGTAATGGGCTGAAAACGCCTGTTTTGGGACTCTGCAGAGAAAGTGTTTGCAGACTGCTGAATCCACACACGGGTTTAACTCTGTAAGTTGAGTGCACACATTGACAACCGTTCTGTTAGATAGCTGCGTTTTGGATTTAGAAGCAGATATTTCCCTGTGCTTACTGCTGTTTCTTCCATATGCCGGTAATGGGCTGAAAACGCCTGTTTTGGGACTCTGCAGAGAAAGAGTTTGCAGACTGCTGAATGCACACACGGGTTTAACTCTGGAAGTTGAGTGCACACATTGACAACCGTTCTGTTAGATAGCTGCGTTTTGGATTTAGAAGCAGATATTTCCCTGTGCTTACTGCTGTTTCTTCCATATGCCGGTAATGGGCTGAAAACGCCTGTTTTGGGACTCTGCAGAGAAAGTGTTTGCAGACTGCTGAATCCACACACGGGTTTAACTC
>NW_026989273.1:0-90196 GCF_030222135.1 Aotus nancymaae
CACACATTGACAACCGTTCTGTTAGGTAGCTGCGTTTTGGATTTAGGAGCAGATATTTCCCTGTGCTTACTGCTGTTTCTTCCATATGCCGGTATTGGGCTGAAAACACCTGTTTTGAGACTCTGCACAGAAAGGGTCTGCAGACTGCTGAATCCACACAAAGCTTTAACTCTGGAAGTTGAGTGCACACATTGACAACCGTTCTGTTAGGTAGCTGCGTTTTGGATTTAGAAGCAGATATTTCCCTGTGCATACTGCTGTTTCTTCCATATGCCGGTATTGGGCTGAAAACGCCTGTTTTGAGACTCTGCACAGAAAGGGTCTGCAGACTGCTGAATCCACACACAGGTTTAACTCTGGAAGTTGAGTGCACACATTGACAACCGTTCTTTAGGTAGCTGCGTTTTGGTATTTAGAAGCAGATATTTCCCTGTGCTTACTGCTGTTTCTTCCATATGCCGGTATTGGGCTGAAAACGCCTGTTTTGAGACTCTGCACAGAAAGGGTCTGCAGACTGCTGTATCCACACACGGGTTTACCTCTGGAAGTTGAGTGCACACATTGACAACCGTTCTGTTAGGTAGCTGCGTTTTGGATTTAGAAGCAGATATTTCCCAGTGCTTACTGTTGTTTCTTCCATATGCCGGTACTGGGCTGAAAACGCCTGTTTTGAGACTCTGCACAGAAAGGGTCTGCAGACTGCTGAATCCACAAACGGGTTTATCTCTGAAAGTTGAGGGCACACATTGACAACCGTTCTGTTAGGTAGCTGCGTTTTGGATTTAGAAGCAGATATTTCCCAGTGCTTACTGCTGTTTCTTCCATATGCCGGTATTGGGCTGAAAACGCCTGTTTTGAGACTCTGCACAGAAAGGGTCTGCAGACTGCTGAATCCACAAACGGGTTTATCTCTGAAAGTTGAGTGCACACATTGACAGCTGTTCTGTTAGGTAGCTGCGTTTTGGATTTAGAAGCAGATATTTCCCAGTGCTTACTGCTGTTTCTTCCATATGCCGGTATTGGGCTGAAAACGCCTGTTTTGAGACTCTGCACAGAAAGGGTCTGCAGACTGCTGAATCCACACACGGGTTTAACTCTGGAAGTTGAGTGCACACATTGACAACCGTTCTGTTAGGTAGCTGCGTTTTGGATTTAGAAGCAGATATTTCCCTGTGCTTACTGCTGTTTCTTCCATATGCCGGTATTGGGCTGAAAACGCCTGTTTTGAGACTCTGCACAGAAAGGGTCTGCAGACTGCTGAATCCACACACGGGTTTAACTCTGGAAGTTGAGTGCACACATTGACAACCGTTCTGTTAGGTAGCTGCGTTTTGGATTTAGAAGCAGATATTTCCCTGTGCATACTGCTGTTTCTTCCATATGCCGGTATTGGGCTGAAAACGCCTGTTTTGAGACTCTGCACAGAAAGGGTTTGCAGACTGCTGAATCCACACACGGGATTAACTCTGGAAGGTGAGTGCACACATTGACAACCGTTCTGTTAGGTAGCTGCGTTTTGGATTTAGAAGCAGATATTTCCCTGTGCTTACTGCTGTTTCTTCCATATGCCGGTATTGGGCTGAAAACGCCTGTTTTGAGACTCTGCACAGAAAGGGTCTGCAGACTGCTGAATCCACAAACGGGTTTATCTCTGAAAGTTGAGGGCACACATTGACAACCGTTCTGTTAGGTAGCTGCGTTTTGGATTTAGAAGCAGATATTTCCCAGTGCTTACTGCTGTTTCTTCCGTATGCCGGTATTGGGCTGAAAACGCCTGTTTTGAGACTCTGCACAGAAAGGGTCTGCAGACTGCTGAATCCACACACGGGTTTAACTCTGAAAGTTGAGTGCACACATTGACAACCGTTCTGTTAGGTAGCTGCGTTTTGGATTTAGGAGCAGATATTTCCCTGTGCTTACTGCTGTTTCTTCCATATGCCGGTATTGGGCTGAAAACGCCTGTTTTGAGACTCCGCACAGAAAGGGTCTGCAGACTGCTGAATCCACACACAGCTTTAACTCTGGAAGTTGAGTGCACACATTGACAACCGTTCTGTTAGGTAGCTGCGTTTTGGATTTAGAAGCAGATATTTCCCTGTGCATACTGCTGTTTCTTCTATATGCCGATATTGGGCCGAAAACGCCTGTTTTGAGACTCTGCACAGAAAGGGTCCGCAGACTGCTGAATCCACACACAGGTTTAACTCTGGAAGTTGAGTGCACACATTGACAACCGTTCTGTTAGGTAGCTGCGTTTTGGATTTAGAAGCAGATATTTCCCTGTGCTTACTGCTGTTTCTTCCATATGCCGGTATTGGGCTGAAAACGCCTGTTTTGAGACTCTGCACAGAAAGGGTCTGCAGACTGCTGAATCCACAAACGGGTTTATCTCTGGAAGTTCAGTGCACACATTGACAACCGATTTGGTAGGTTGCTGCGTTTTGGATTTAGAAGCAGATAATTCCCTGTGCTTACTGCTGTTTCTTCCATATGCCGGTATTGGGCTGAAAACGCCTGTTTTGAGACTCTGCATAGAAAGGGTCTGCAGACTGCTGAACCCACACACGGGTTTAACTCTTGAAGTTGAGTGCACACATTGACAACCGTTCTGTTAGGTAGCTGCGTTTTGGATTTAGAAGCAGATATTTCCCTGTGCTTACTGCTGTTTCTTCCATATGCCGGTGTTGGGCTGAAAACGCCTGTTTTGAGACTCTGCACAGAAAGGGTCTGCAGACTGCTGAATCCACACACGCGTTTAACTCTGGAAGTTGAGTGCACACATTAACAACCGTTCTGTTAGGTAGCTGCGTTTTGGATTTAGAGGCAGATATTTCCCAGTGCTTACTGCTGTTTCTTCCATATGCCGGTATTGGGCTGAAAACGCCTGTTTTGAGACTCTGCACAGAAAGGGTCTGCAGACTGCTGAATCCACACACGGGTTTAACTCTGGAAGTTGAGTGCACACATTGACAACCGTTCTGTTAGGTAGCTGCGTTTTGGATTTAGAAGCAGATATTTCCCTGTGCTTACTGCTGTTTCTTCCATATGCCGGTATTGGGCTGAAAACGCCTGTTTTGAGACTCTGCACAGAAAGGGTCTGCAGACTGCTGAATCCACACACGGGTTTAACTCTGGAAGTTGAGTGCACACATTGACAACCGTTCTGTTAGGTAGCTGCGTTTTGGATTTAGAAGCAGATATTTCCCTGTGCTTACTGCTGTTTCTTCCATATGCCGGTATTGGGCTGAAAACGCCTGTTTTGAGACTCTGCACAGAAAGGGTCTGCAGACTGCTGAATCCACACACGGGTTTAACTCTGGAAGTTGAGTGCACACATTGACAACCGTTCTGTTAGGTAGCTGCGTTTTGGATTTAGAAGCAGATATTTCCCTGTGCATACTGCTGTTTCTTCCATATGCCGGTATTGGGCTGAAAACGCCTGTTTTGAGACTCTGCACAGAAAGGGTTTGCAGACTGCTGAATCCACACACGGGTTTAACTCTGGAAGGTGAGTGCACACATTGACAACCGTTCTGTTAGGTAGCTGCGTTTTGGATTTAGAAGCAGATATTTCCCTGTGCTTACTGCTGTTTCTTCCATATGCCGGTATTGGGCTGAAAACGCCTGTTTTGAGACTCTGCACAGAAAGGGTCTGCAGACTGCTGAATCCACAAACGGGTTTATCTCTGAAAGTTGAGGTCACACATTGACAACCGTTCTGTTAGGTAGCTGCGTTTTGGATTTAGAAGCAGATATTTCCCAGTGCTTACTGCTGTTTCTTCCGTATGCCGGTATTGGGCTGAAAACGCCTGTTTTGAGACTCTGCACAGAAAGGGTCTGCAGACTGCTGAATCCACACACGGGTTTAACTCTGGAAGTTGAGTGCACACATTGACAACCGTTCTGTTAGGTAGCTGCGTTTTGGATTTAGGAGCAGATATTTCCCTGTGCTTACTGCTGTTTCTTCCATATGCCGGTATTGGGCTGAAAACGCCTGTTTTGAGACTCCGCACAGAAAGGGTCTGCAGACTACTGAATCCACACACAGCTTTAACTCTGGAAGTTGAGTGCACACATTGACAACCGTTCTGTTAGGTAGCTGCGTTTTGGATTTAGAAGCAGATATTTCCCTGTGCATACTGCTGTTTCTTCCATATGCCGATATTGGGCCGAAAACGCCTGTTTTGAGACTCTGCACAGAAAGGGTCTGCAGACTGCTGAATCCACACACAGGTTTAACTCTGGAAGTTGAGTGCACACATTGACAACCGTTCTGTTAGGTAGCTGCGTTTTGGATTTAGAAGCAGATATTTCCCTGTGCTTACTGCTGTTTCTTCCATATGCCGGTATTGGGCTGAAAACGCCTGTTTTGAGACTCTGCACAGAAAGGGTCTGCAGACTGCTGAATCCACACAGGCGTTTAACTCTGGAAGTTGAGTGCACACATTGACAACCGTTCTGTTAGGTAGCTGCGTTTTGGATTTAGAAGCAGATATTTCCCTGTGCATACTGCTGTTTCTTCCATATGCCGGTATTGGGCTGAAAACGCCTGTTTTGAGACTCTGCACAGAAAGGGTTTGCAGACTGCTGAATCCACACACGGGTTTAACTCTGGAAGGTGAGTGCACACGTTGACAACCGTTCTGTTAGGTAGCTGCGTTTTGGATTTAGAAGCAGATATTTCCTTGTGCTTACTGCTGTTTCTTCCATATGCCGGTATTGGGCTGAAAACGCCTGTTTTGAGACTCTGCACAGAAAGGGTCTGCAGACTGCTGAATCCACAAACGGGTTTATCTCTGAAAGTTGAGGGCACACATTGACAACCGTTCTGTTAGGTAGCTGCGTTTTGGATTTAGAAGCAGATATTTCCCAGTGCTTACTGCTGTTTCTTCCGTATGTCGGTATTGGGCTGAAAACGCCTGTTTTGAGACTCTGCACAGAAAGGGTCTGCAGACTGCTGAATCCACACACGGGTTTAACTCTGGAAGTTGAGTGCACACATTGACAACCGTTCTGTTAGGTAGTTGCGTTTTGGATTTAGGAGCAGATATTTCCCTGTGCTTACTGCTGTTTCTTCCATATGCCGGTATTGGGCTGAAAACGCCTGTTTTGAGACTCCGCACAGAAAGGGTCTGCAGACTGCTGAATCCACACACAGCTTTAACTCTGGAAGTTGAGTGCACACATTGACAACCGTTCTGTTAGGTAGCTGCGTTTTGGATTTAGAAGCAGATATTTCCCTGTGCATACTGCTGTTTCTTCCATATGCCGATATTGGGCCGAAAACGCCTGTTTTGAGACTCTGCACAGAAAGGGTCTGCAGACTGCTGAATCCACACACAGGTTTAACTCTGGAAGTTGAGTGCACACATTGACAACCGTTCTGTTAGGTAGCTGCGTTTTGGATTTAGAAGCAGATATTTCCCAGTGCTTACTGCTGTTTCTTCCATATGCCGGTTTTGGGCTGAAAACGCCTGTTTTGAGACTCTGCACAGAAAGGGTCTGCAGACTGCTGAATCCACACACGGGTTTAACTCTGGAAGTTGAGTGCACACATTGACAACCGTTCTGTTAGGTAGCTGCGTTTTGGATTTAGAAGCAGATATTTCCGTGTGCTTACTGCTGTTTCTTCCATATGCCGGTATTGGGCTGAAAACGCCTGTTTTGAGACTCGGCACAGAAAGGGTCTGCAGACTGCTGAATCCACACACGGGTTTAACTCTGGAAGTTGAGTGCACACATTGACAACCGTTCTGTTAGGTAGCTGCGTTTTGGATTTAGAAGCAGATATTTCCCTGTGCTTACTGCTGTTTCTTCGATATGCCGGTATTGGGCTGAAAACGCCTGTTTTGAGACTCTGCACAGAAAGGGTCTGCAGACTGCTAAATCCACACACGGCTTTAACTCTGGAAGTTGAGTGCACACATTGACAACCGTTCTGTTAGGTAGCTGCGTTTTGGATTTAGAAGCAGATATTTCCCTGTGCTTACTGCTGTTTCTTCCATATGCCGGTATTGGGCTGAAAACGCCTGTTTTGAGACTCTGCACAGAAAGGGTCTGCAGACTGCTGAACCCACACACGAGTTTAACTCTGGAAGCTGAGTGCACACATTGACAACCGTTCTGTTAGGTAGCTGCGTTTTGGATTTAGAAGCAGATATTTCCCAGTGGTTACTGCTGTTTCTTCCATATGCCGGTATTGTGCTGAAAACGCCTGTTTTGAGACTCTGCACAGAAAGGGTCTGCAGACTGCTGAATCCACACACGGGTTTATCTCTGGAAGTTGAGTGCACACTTTGACAACCGTTCTGTTAGGTAGCTGCATTTTGGATTTAAAAGCAGATATTTCCCTGTGCTTACTGCTGTTTCTTCCATATGCCTGTATTGGGCTGAAAACGCCTGTTTTGAGACTCTGCACAGAAAGGGTCTGCAGACTGCTGAATCCACACACGCGTTTAACTCTGGAAGTTGAGTGCACACATTGACAACCGTTCTGTTAGGTAGCTGCGTTTTGGATTTAGAAGCAGATATTTCCCAGTGCTTACTGCTGTTTCTTCCATATGCCGGTATTGGGCTGAAAACGCCTGTTTTGAGACTCTGCACAGAAAGGGTCTGCAGACTGCTGAATCCACACACGGGTTTAACTCTGGAAGTTGAGTGCACACATTGACAACCGTTCTGTTAGGTAGCTGCGTTTTGGATTTAGGAGCAGATATTTCCCTGTGCTTACTGCTGTTTCTTCCATATGCCGGTATTGGGCTGAAAACGCCTTTTTTGTGACTCTGCACAGAAAGGGTCTGCAGACTGCTGAATCCACACACGGGTTTAACTCTGGAAGTTGAGTGCACACATTGACAACCGTTCTGTTAGGTAGCTGCGTTTTGGATTTAGAAGCAGATATTTCCCTGTGCTTACTGCTGTTTCTTCCATATGCCGGTATTGGGCTGAAAACGCCTTTTTTGAGACTCTGCACAGAAAGGGTCTGCAGACTGCTGAATCCACACACGGGTTTAACTCTGGAAGTTGAGTGCACACACTGACAACCGTTCTGTTAGGTAGCTGCGTTTTGGATTTAGAAGCAGATATTTCCCTGTGCATACTGCTGTTTCTTCCATATGCCGGTATTGGGCTGAAAACGCCTGTTTTGAGACTCTGCACAGAAAGGGTCTGCAGACTGCTGAATTCACACACAGGTTTAACTCTGGAAGTTGAGTGCACACATTGACAACCGTTCTGGTAGGTAGCTGCGTTTTGCATTTAGAAGCAGATATTTCCCTGTGCTTACTGCTGTTTCTTCCATATGCCGGTATTGGGCTGAAAACGCCTGTTTTGAGACTCTGCACAGAACGGGTCTGCAGACTGCTGAATCCACACACGGGTTTAACTCTGGAAGTTGAGTGCACACATTGACAACCGTTCTGTTAGGTAGCTTCGTTTTGGATTTAGAAGCAGATATTTACCTGTGCATACTGCTGTATCTTCCATATGCCGGTATTGGGCTGAAAACGCCTGTTTTGAGACTCTGCACAGAAAGGGTTTGCAGACTGCTGAATCCACACACGGGTTTAACTCTGGAAGGTGAGTGCACACATTGACAACCGTTCTGTTAGGTTGCTGCGTTTTGGATTTAGAAGCAGATATTTCCCTGTGCTTACTGCTGTTTCTTCCATATGCCGGTATTGGGCTGAAAACGCCTGTTTTGAGACTCTGCACAGAAAGGGTCTGCAGACTGCTGAATCCACACAGGGGTTTAACTCTGGAAGTTGAGTGCACACATTGACAACCGTTCTGTTAGGTAGCTGCGTTTTGGATTTAGAAGCAGATATTTCCCAGTGCTTACTGTTGTTTCTTCCATATGCCAGTATTGGGCTGAAAACGCCTGTTTTGAGACTCTGCACAGAAAGGGTCTGCAGACTGCTGAATCCACACACGGGTTTAACTCTGGAAGTTGAGTGCACACATTGACAACCGTTCTGTTAGGTAGCTGCGTTTTGGATTTAGAAGCAGATATTTCCCTGTGCATACTGCTGTTTCTTCCATATGCCGGTATTGGGCTGAAAACGCCTGTTTTGAGACTCTGCACAGAAAGGGTTTGCAGACTGCTGAATCCACACACGGGTTTAACTCTGGAAGGTGAGTGCACAGATTGACAACCGTTCTGTTAGGGAGCTGCGTTTTGGATTTAGAAGCAGATATTTCCCTGTGCTTACTGCTGTTTCTTCCATATGCCAGTATTGGGCTGTAAACCCCTGTTTTTAGACTCTGCACAGAAAGGGTCTGCAGACTGCTGAATCCACACACGGGTTTAACTCTGGAAGTTGAGGGCACACATTGACAACCGTTCTGTTAGGTAGCTGCGTTTTGGATTTAGAAGCAGATATTTCCCAGTGCTTACTGTTGTTTCTTCCATATGCCGGTACTGGGCTGAAAACGCCTGTTTTGAGACTCTGCACAGAAAGGGTCTGCAGACTGCTGAATCCACAAACGCGTTTATCTCTGAAAGTTGAGGGCACACATTGTCATCCGTTCTGTTAGGTAGCTGCGTTTTGGATTTAGAAGGAGATATTTCCCAGTGCTTACTGCTGTTTCTTCCATATGCTGGTATTGGGCTGAAAACGCCTGTTTTGAGACTGTGCACAGAAAGGGTCTGCAGACTGCTGAATCCACAAACGGGTTTATCTCTGAAAGTTGAGGGCACACATTGACAACCGTTCTGTTAGGTAGCTGCGTTTTGGATTTAGATGCAGATAATTCCCTGTGCTTACTGCTGTTTCTTCCATATGCCGGTATTGGGCTGTAAACGCCTGTTTTGAGACTCTGCACAGAAAGGGTCTGCAGACTGCTGAACCCACACACGGGTTTAACTCTGGAAGTTGAGTGCACACATTGACAACCGTTCTGTTAGGTAGCTGCGTTTTGGATTTAGAAGCAGATATTTCCCTGTGCTTACTGCTGTTTCTTCCATATGCCGGTATTGGGCTGAAAACGACTGTTTTGAGACTCTGCACAGAAAGGGTCTGCAGACTGCTGAATCCACACACGGGTTTAACTCTGGAAGTTGAGTGCACACATTGACAACCGTTCTGTTAGGTAGCTGCGTTTTGGATTTAGGAGCAGATATTTCCCTGTGCTTACTCCTGTTTCTTCCATATGCCGGTATTGGGCTGAAAACGCCTGTTTTGAGACTCTGCACAGAAAGGGTCTGCAGACTGCTGAATCCACACACAGCTTTAACTCTGGAAGTTGAGTGCACGCATTGACAACCGTTCTGTTAGGTAGCTGCGTTTTGGATTTAGAAGCAGATATTTTCCTGTGCATACTGCTGTTTCTTCCATATGCCGGTATTGGGCCGATAACGCCTGTTTTGAGAAGCTGCACAGAAAGGGTCTGCAGACTGCTGAATCCACACACAGGTTTAACTCTGGAAGTTGAGTGCACACATTGACAACCGTTCTGTTAGGTAGCTGCGTTTTGGATTTAGAAGCAGATATTTCCCTGTGCTTACTGCTGTTTCTTCCATATGCCGGTATTGGGCTGAAAACGCCTGTTTTGAGACTCTGCACAGAAAGGGTCTGCAGACTGCTGAATCCACACACGGGTTTAACTCTGGAAGTTGAGTGCACACATTGACAACCGTTCTGTTAGGTAGCTGCGTTTTGGATTTAGGAGCAGATATTTCCCTGTGCTTACTGCTGTTTCTTCCATATGCCGGTATTGGGCTGAAAACACCTGTTTTGAGACTCTGCACAGAAAGGGTCTGCAGACTGCTGAATCCACACAAAGCTTTAACTCTGGAAGTTGAGTGCACACATTGACAACCGTTCTGTTAGGTAGCTGCGTTTTGGATTTAGAAGCAGATATTTCCCTGTGCATACTGCTGTTTCTTCCATATGCCGGTATTGGGCTGAAAACGCCTGTTTTGAGACTCTGCACAGAAAGGGTCTGCAGACTGCTGAATCCACACACAGGTTTAACTCTGGAAGTTGAGTGCACACATTGACAACCGTTCTGTTAGGTAGCTGCGTTTTGGTATTTAGAAGCAGATATTTCCCTGTGCTTACTGCTGTTTCTTCCATATGCCGGTATTGGGCTGAAAACGCCTGTTTTGAGACTCTGCACAGAAAGGGTCTGCAGACTGCTGAATCCACACACGGGTTTAACTCTGGAAGTTGAGTGCACACACTGACAACCGTTCTGTTAGGTAGCTGCGTTTTGGATTTAGAAGCAGATATTTCCCTGTGCTTACTGCTGTTTCTTCCATATGCCGGTATTGGGCTGAAAACGCCTGTTTTGAGACTCTGCACAGAAAGGGTCTGCAGACTGCTGAATCCACACACGGGTTTAACTCTGGAAGTTGAGTGCACACACTGACAACCGTTCTGTTAGGTAGCTGCGTTTTGGATTTAGAAGCAGATATTTCCCTGTGCATACTGCTGTTTCTTCCATATGCCGGTATTGGGCTGAAAACGCCTGTTTTGAGACTCTGCACAGAAAGGGTCTGCAGACTGCTGAATTCACACACAGGTTTAACTCTGGAAGTTGAGTGCACACATTGACAACCGTTCTGGTAGGTAGCTGCGTTTTGCATTTAGAAGCAGATATTTCCCTGTGCTTACTGCTGTTTCTTCCATATGCCGGTATTGGGCTGAAAACGCCTGTTTTGAGACTCTGCACAGAAAGGGTCTGCAGACTGCTGAATCCACACACGTGTTTAACTCTGGAAGTTGAGTGCACACATTGACAACCGTTCTGTTAGGTAGCTGCGTTTTGGATTTAGAAGCAGATATTTCCCTGTGCTTACTGCTGTTTCTTCCATATGCCGGTATTGGGCTGAAAACGCCTGTTTTGAGACTCTGCACAGAAAGGGTCTGCAGACTGCTGAATCCACACACGGGTTTAACTCTGGAAGTTGAGTGCACACATTGACAACCGTTCTGTTAGGTAGCTTCGTTTTGGATTTAGAAGCAGATATTTACCTGTGCATACTGCTGTATCTTCCATATGCCGGTATTGGGCTGAAAACGCCTGTTTTGAGACTCTGCACAGAAAGGGTTTGCAGACTGCTGAATCCACACACGGGTTTAACTCTGGAAGGTGAGTGCACACATTGACAACCGTTCTGTTAGGTTGCTGCGTTTTGGATTTAGAAGCAGATATTTCCCTGTGCTTACTGCTGTTTCTTCCATATGCCGGTATTGGGCTGAAAACGCCTGTTTTGAGACTCTGCACAGAAAGGGTCTGCAGACTGCTGAATCCACACAGGGGTTTAACTCTGGAAGTTGAGTGCACACATTGACAACCGTTCTGTTAGGTAGCTGCGTTTTGGATTTAGAAGCAGATATTTCCCAGTGCTTACTGTTGTTTCTTCCATATGCCAGTATTGGGCTGAAAACGCCTGTTTTGAGACTCTGCACAGAAAGGGTCTGCAGACTGCTGAATCCACACACGGGTTTAACTCTGGAAGTTGAGTGCACACATTGACAACCGTTCTGTTAGGTAGCTGCGTTTTGGATTTAGAAGCAGATATTTCCCTGTGCATACTGCTGTTTCTTCCATATGCCGGTATTGGGCTGAAAACGCCTGTTTTGAGACTCTGCACAGAAAGGGTTTGCAGACTGCTGAATCCACACACGGGTTTAACTCTGGAAGGTGAGTGCACAGATTGACAACCGTTCTGTTAGGGAGCTGCGTTTTGGATTTAGAAGCAGATATTTCCCTGTGCTTACTGCTGTTTCTTCCATATGCCAGTATTGGGCTGTAAACCCCTGTTTTTAGACTCTGCACAGAAAGGGTCTGCAGACTGCTGAATCCACACACGGGTTTAACTCTGGAAGTTGAGGGCACACATTGACAACCGTTCTGTTAGGTAGCTGCGTTTTGGATTTAGAAGCAGATATTTCCCAGTGCTTACTGTTGTTTCTTCCATATGCCGGTACTGGGCTGAAAACGCCTGTTTTGAGACTCTGCACAGAAAGGGTCTGCAGACTGCTGAATCCACAAACGCGTTTATCTCTGAAAGTTGAGGGCACACATTGTCATCCGTTCTGTTAGGTAGCTGCGTTTTGGATTTAGAAGGAGATATTTCCCAGTGCTTACTGCTGTTTCTTCCATATGCTGGTATTGGGCTGAAAACGCCTGTTTTGAGACTGTGCACAGAAAGGGTCTGCAGACTGCTGAATCCACAAACGGGTTTATCTCTGAAAGTTGAGGGCACACATTGACAACCGTTCTGTTAGGTAGCTGCGTTTTGGATTTAGATGCAGATAATTCCCTGTGCTTACTGCTGTTTCTTCCATATGCCGGTATTGGGCTGTAAACGCCTGTTTTGAGACTCTGCACAGAAAGGGTCTGCAGACTGCTGAACCCACACACGGGTTTAACTCTGGAAGTTGAGTGCACACATTGACAACCGTTCTGTTAGGTAGCTGCGTTTTGGATTTAGAAGCAGATATTTCCCTGTGCTTACTGCTGTTTCTTCCATATGCCGGTATTGGGCTGAAAACGACTGTTTTGAGACTCTGCACAGAAAGGGTCTGCAGACTGCTGAATCCACACACGGGTTTAACTCTGGAAGTTGAGTGCACACATTGACAACCGTTCTGTTAGGTAGCTGCGTTTTGGATTTAGGAGCAGATATTTCCCTGTGCTTACTCCTGTTTCTTCCATATGCCGGTATTGGGCTGAAAACGCCTGTTTTGAGACTCTGCACAGAAAGGGTCTGCAGACTGCTGAATCCACACACAGCTTTAACTCTGGAAGTTGAGTGCACGCATTGACAACCGTTCTGTTAGGTAGCTGCGTTTTGGATTTAGAAGCAGATATTTTCCTGTGCATACTGCTGTTTCTTCCATATGCCGGTATTGGGCCGATAACGCCTGTTTTGAGAAGCTGCACAGAAAGGGTCTGCAGACTGCTGAATCCACACACAGGTTTAACTCTGGAAGTTGAGTGCACACATTGACAACCGTTCTGTTAGGTAGCTGCGTTTTGGATTTAGAAGCAGATATTTCCCTGTGCTTACTGCTGTTTCTTCCATATGCCGGTATTGGGCTGAAAACGCCTGTTTTGAGACTCTGCACAGAAAGGGTCTGCAGACTGCTGAATCCACACACGGGTTTAACTCTGGAAGTTGAGTGCACACATTGACAACCGTTCTGTTAGGTAGCTGCGTTTTGGATTTAGGAGCAGATATTTCCCTGTGCTTACTGCTGTTTCTTCCATATGCCGGTATTGGGCTGAAAACACCTGTTTTGAGACTCTGCACAGAAAGGGTCTGCAGACTGCTGAATCCACACAAAGCTTTAACTCTGGAAGTTGAGTGCACACATTGACAACCGTTCTGTTAGGTAGCTGCGTTTTGGATTTAGAAGCAGATATTTCCCTGTGCATACTGCTGTTTCTTCCATATGCCGGTATTGGGCTGAAAACGCCTGTTTTGAGACTCTGCACAGAAAGGGTCTGCAGACTGCTGAATCCACACACAGGTTTAACTCTGGAAGTTGAGTGCACACATTGACAACCGTTCTGTTAGGTAGCTGCGTTTTGGTATTTAGAAGCAGATATTTCCCTGTGCTTACTGCTGTTTCTTCCATATGCCGGTATTGGGCTGAAAACGCCTGTTTTGAGACTCTGCACAGAAAGGGTCTGCAGACTGCTGTATCCACACACGGGTTTACCTCTGGAAGTTGAGTGCACACATTGACAACCGTTCTGTTAGGTAGCTGCGTTTTGGATTTAGAAGCAGATATTTCCCAGTGCTTACTGTTGTTTCTTCCATATGCCGGTACTGGGCTGAAAACGCCTGTTTTGAGACTCTGCACAGAAAGGGTCTGCAGACTGCTGAATCCACAAACGGGTTTATCTCTGAAAGTTGAGGGCACACATTGACAACCGTTCTGTTAGGTAGCTGCGTTTTGGATTTAGAAGCAGATATTTCCCAGTGCTTACTGCTGTTTCTTCCATATGCCGGTTTTGGGCTGAAAACGCCTGTTTTGAGACTCTGCACAGAAAGGGTCTGCAGACTGCTGAATCCACAAACGGGTTTATCTCTGAAAGTTGAGTGCACACATTGACAGCTGTTCTGTTAGGTAGCTGCGTTTTGGATTTAGAAGCAGATATTTCCCAGTGCTTACTGCTGTTTCTTCCATATGCCGGTATTGGGCTGAAAACGCCTGTTTTGAGACTCTGCACAGAAAGGGTCTGCAGACTGCTGAATCCACACACGGGTTTAACTCTGGAAGTTGAGTGCACACATTGACAACCGTTCTGTTAGGTAGCTGCGTTTTGGATTTAGAAGCAGATATTTCCCTGTGCTTACTGCTGTTTCTTCCATATGCCGGTATTGGGCTGAAAACGCCTGTTTTGAGACTCTGCACAGAAAGGGTCTGCAGACTGCTGAATCCACACACGGGTTTAACTCTGGAAGTTGAGTGCACACATTGACAACCGTTCTGTTAGGTAGCTGCGTTTTGGATTTAGAAGCAGATATTTCCCTGTGCATACTGCTGTTTCTTCCATATGCCGGTATTGGGCTGAAAACGCCTGTTTTGAGACTCTGCACAGAAAGGGTTTGCAGACTGCTGAATCCACACACGGGATTAACTCTGGAAGGTGAGTGCACACATTGACAACCGTTCTGTTAGGTAGCTGCGTTTTGGATTTAGAAGCAGATATTTCCCTGTGCTTACTGCTGTTTCTTCCATATGCCGGTATTGGGCTGAAAACGCCTGTTTTGAGACTCTGCACAGAAAGGGTCTGCAGACTGCTGAATCCACAAACGGGTTTATCTCTGAAAGTTGAGGGCACACATTGACAACCGTTCTGTTAGGTAGCTGCGTTTTGGATTTAGAAGCAGATATTTCCCAGTGCTTACTGCTGTTTCTTCCGTATGCCGGTATTGGGCTGAAAACGCCTGTTTTGAGACTCTGCACAGAAAGGGTCTGCAGACTGCTGAATCCACACACGGGTTTAACTCTGAAAGTTGAGTGCACACATTGACAACCGTTCTGTTAGGTAGCTGCGTTTTGGATTTAGGAGCAGATATTTCCCTGTGCTTACTGCTGTTTCTTCCATATGCCGGTATTGGGCTGAAAACGCCTGTTTTGAGACTCCGCACAGAAAGGGTCTGCAGACTGCTGAATCCACACACAGCTTTAACTCTGGAAGTTGAGTGCACACATTGACAACCGTTCTGTTAGGTAGCTGCGTTTTGGATTTAGAAGCAGATATTTCCCTGTGCATACTGCTGTTTCTTCTATATGCCGATATTGGGCCGAAAACGCCTGTTTTGAGACTCTGCACAGAAAGGGTCCGCAGACTGCTGAATCCACACACAGGTTTAACTCTGGAAGTTGAGTGCACACATTGACAACCGTTCTGTTAGGTAGCTGCGTTTTGGATTTAGAAGCAGATATTTCCCTGTGCTTACTGCTGTTTCTTCCATATGCCGGTATTGGGCTGAAAACGCCTGTTTTGAGACTCTGCACAGAAAGGGTCTGCAGACTGCTGAATCCACACAGGCGTTTAACTCTGGAAGTTGAGTGCACACATTCAAAACCGTTCTGTTAGGTAGCTGCATTTTGGATTTAGAAGCAGATATTTCCCAGTGCTTACTGCTGTTTCTTCCATATGCCGGTATTGGGCTGAAAACGCCTGTTTTGAGACTCTGCACAGAAAGGGTCTGCAGACTGCTGAATCCACACACGGGTTTAACTCTGGAAGTTGAGTGCACACATTGACAACCGTTCTGTTAGGTAGCTGCGTTTTGGATTTAGAAGCAGATATTTCCCTGTGCTTACTGCTGTTTCTTCCATATGCCGGTATTGGGCTGAAAACGCCTGTTTTGAGACTCTGCACAGAAAGGGTCTGCAGACTGCTGAATCCACACACGGGTTTAACTCTGGAAGTTGAGTGCACACATTGACAACCGTTCTGTTAGGTAGCTGCGTTTTGGATTTAGAAGCAGATATTTCCCTGTGCATACTGCTGTTTCTTCCATATGCCGGTATTGGGCTGAAAACGCCTGTTTTGAGACTCTGCACAGAAAGGGTTTGCAGACTGCTGAATCCACACACGGGTTTAACTCTGGAAGGTGAGTGCACACATTGACAACCGTTCTGTTAGGTAGCTGGGTTTTGGATTTAGAAGCAGATATTTCCCTGTGCTTACTGCTGTTTCTTCCATATGCCGGTATTGGGCTGAAAACGCCTGTTTTGAGACTCTGCACAGAAAGGGTCTGCAGACTGCTGAATCCACAAACGGGTTTATCTCTGAAAGTTGAGGGCACACATTGACAACCGTTCTGTTAGGTAGCGGCGTTTTGGATTTAGAAGCAGATATTTCCCAGTGCTTACTGCTGTTTCTTCCGTATGCCGGTATTGGGCTGAAAACGCCTGTTTTGAGACTCTGCACAGAAAGGGTCTGCAGACTGCTGAATCCACACACGGGTTTAACTCTGGAAGTTGAGTGCACACATTGACAACCGTTCTGTTAGGTAGTTGCGTTTTGGATTTAGGAGCAGATATTTCCCTGTGCTTACTGCTGTTTATTCCATATGCCGGTATTGGGCTGAAAACGCCTGTTTTGAGACTCCGCACAGAAAGGGTCTGCAGACTGCTGAATCCACACACAGCTTTAACTCTGGAAGTTGAGTGCACACATTGACAACCGTTCTGTTAGGTAGCTGCGTTTTGGATTTAGAAGCAGATATTTCCCAGTGCTTACTGTTGTTTCTTCCATATGCCGGTACTGGGCTGAAAACGCCTGTTTTGAGACTCTGCACAGGAAGGGTCTGCAGACTGCTGAATCCACAAACGGGTTTATCTCTGAAAGTTGAGGGCACACATTGACAACCGATTTGTTAGGTTGCTGCGTTTTGGATTTAGAAGCAGATAATTCCCTGTGCTTACAGCTGTTTCTTCCATATGCCGGTATTGGGCTGAAAACGCCTGTTTTGAGACTCTGCATAGAAAGGGTCTGCAGACTGCTGAACCCACACACGGGTTTAACTCTTGAAGTTGAGTGCACACATTGACAACCGTTCTGTTAGGTAGCTGCGTTTTGGATTTAGAAGCAGATATTTCCCTGTGCTTACTGCAGTTTCTTCCATATGCCGGTGTTGGTCTGAAAACGCCTGTTTTTAGACTCTGCACAGAAAGGGTCTGCAGACTGCTGAATACACACACGGGTTTAACTCTGGAAGTTGATTGCACACATTGACAACCGTTCTGTTAGGTAGCTGCGTTTTGGATTTAGAAGCAGATATTTCCCAGTGCTTACTGCTGTTTCTTCCATATGCCGGTATTGGGCTGAAAACGCCTGTTTTTAGACTCTGCACAGAAAGGGTCTGCAGACTGCTGAATCCACACACGGGTTTAACTCTGGAAGTTGAGTGCACACATTGACAACCGTTCTGTTAGGTAGCTGCGTTTTGGATTTAGAAGCAGATATTTCGCTGTGCTTACTGCTGTTTCTTCCTTATGCCGGTAATGGGCTGAAAACGCCTGTTTTGAGACTCTGCACAGAAAGGGTCTGCAGACTGCTGAATCCACACAGGGGTTTAACTCTGGAAGTTGAGTGCACACATTGACAACCGTTGTGTTAGGTAGCTGCGTTTTGGATTTAGAAGCAGATATTTCCCTGTGCTTACTGCTGTTTCTTCCTTATGCCGGTATTGGGCTGAAAACGCCTGTTTTGAGACTCTGCACAGAAAGGGTCTGCAGACTGCTGAATCCACACACGGGTTTAACTCTGGAAGTTGAGTGCACACATTGACAACCGTTCTGTTAGGTAGCTGCGTTTTGGATTTAGAAGCAGATATTTCCCTGTGCTTTCTGCTGTTTCTTCCATATGCCGGTATTGGGCTGAAAACGCCTGTTTTGAGACTCTGCACAGAAAGGGTCTGCAGACTGCTGAATCCACACACGGGTTTAACTCTGGAAGTTGAGTGCACACATTGACAACCGTTCTGTTAGGTAGCTGCGTTTTGGATTTAGAAGCAGATATTTCCCTGTGCATACTGCTGTTTCTTCCATATGCCGGTATTGGGCTGAAAACGCCTGTTTTGAGACTCTGCACAGAAAGGGTTTGCAGACTGCTGAATCCACACGCGGGTTTAACTCTGGAAGGTGAGTGCACACATTGACAACCGTTCTGTTAGGTAGCTGCGTTTTGGATTTAGAAGCAGATATTTCCCTGTGCTTACTGCTGTTTCTTCCATATGCCGGTATTGGGCTGAAAACGCCTGTTTTGAGACTCTGCACAGAAAGGGTCTGCAGACTGCTGAATCCACAAACGGGTTTATCTCTGAAAGTTGAGGGCACACATTGACAACCGTTCTGTTAGGTAGCTGCGTTTTGGATTTAGAAGCAGATATTTCCCAGTGCTTACTGCTGTTTCTTCCGTATGCCGGTATTGGGCTGAAAACGCCTGTTTTGAGACTCTGCACAGAAAGGGTCTGCAGACTGCTGAATCCACACACGGGTTTAACTCTGGAAGTTGAGTGCACACATTGACAACCGTTCTGTTAGGTAGCTGCGTTTTGGATTTAGGAGCAGATATTTCCCTGTGCTTACTGCTGTTTCTTCCATATGCCGATATTGGGCCGAAAACGCCTGTTTTGAGACTCTGCACAGAAAGGGTCTGCAGACTGCTGAATCCACACACAGGTTTAACTCTGGATGTTGAGTGCACACATTGACAACCGTTCTGTTAGGTAGCTGCGTTTTGGATTTAGAAGCAGATATTTCCCTGTGCTTACTGCTGTTTCTTCCATATGCCGGTATTGGGCTGAAAACGCCTGTTTTGAGACTCTGCACAGAAAGGGTCTGCAGACTGCTGAATCCACACACGGCTTTAACTCTGGAATTTGAGTGCACACATTGACAACCGTTCTGTTAGGTAGCTGCGTTTTGGATTTAGAAGCAGATATTTCCCTGTGCTTACTGCTGTTTCTTCCATATGCCGGTATTGGGCTGAAAACGCCTGTTTTGAGACTCTGCACAGAAAGGGTCTGCAGACTGCTGAATCCACACACGAGTTTAACTCTGGAAGTTGAGTGCACACATTGACAACCGTTCTGTTAGGTAGCTGCGTTTTGGATTTAGAAGCAGATATTTCCCAGTGCTTATTGCTGTTTCTTCCATATGCCGGTATTGTGCTGAAAACGCTTGTTTTGAGACTCTGCACAGAAAGGGTCTGCAGACTGCTGAATCCACACACGGGTTTATCTCCGGAAGTTGAGTGCACACTTTGACAACCGTTCTGTTAGGAAGCTGCGTTTTGGATTTAGAAGCAGATATTTCCCTGTGCTTACTGCTGTTTCTTCCATATGCCTGTATTGGGCTGAATACGCCTGTTTTGAGACTCTGCACAGAAAGGGTCTGCAGACTGCTGAATCCACACACGCGTTTAACTCTGGAAGTTGAGTGCACACATTGACAACCGTTCTGTTAGGTAGCTGCGTTTTGGATTTAGAAGCAGATATTTCCCAGTGCTTACTGCTGTATCTTCCATATGCCGGTATTGGGCTGAAAACGCCTGTTTTTAGACTCTGCACAGAAAGGGTCTGCAGACTGCTGAATCCACACACGGGTTTAACTCTGGAAGTTGAGTGCACACATTGACAACCGTTCTGTTAGGTAGCTGCGTTTTGGATTTAGAAGCAGATATTTCCCTGTGCTTACTGCTGTTTCTTCCATATGCCGGTATTGGGCTGAAAACGCCTGTTTTGAGACTCTGCACAGAAAGGGTCTGCAGACTGCTGAATCCACACACGAGTTTAACTCTGGAAGTTGAGTGCACACATTGACAACCGTTCTGTTAGGTAGCTGCGTTTTGGATTTAGGAGCAGATATTTCCCTGTGCTTACTGCTGTTTCTTCCATATGCCGGTATTGGGCTGAAAACGCCTTTTTTGTGACTCTGCACAGAAAGGGTCTGCAGACTGCTGAATCCACACACGGGTTTAACTCTGGATGTTGAGTGCACACATTGACAACCGTTCTGTTAGGTAGCTGCGTTTTGGATTTAGAAGCAGATATTTCCCTGTGCTTACTGCTGTTTCTTCCATATGCCGGTATTGGGCTGAAAACGCCTGTTTTGAGACTCTGCACAGAAAGGGTCTGCAGACTGCTGAATCCACACACGGGTTTAACTCTGGAAGTTGAGTGCACACATTGACAACCGTTCTGTTAGGTAGCTGCGTTTTGGATTTAGAAGCAGATATTTCCCTGTGCATACTGCTGTTTCTTCCATATGCCGGTATTGGGCTGAAAACGCCTGTTTTGAGACTCTGCACAGAAAGGGTCCTCAGACTGCTGAATCCACACACAGGTTTAACTCTGGAAGTTGAGAGCACACATTGACAACCGTTCTGTTAGGTACCTGCGTTTTGGATTTAGAAGCAGATATTTCCCAGTGCTTACTGCTGTTTCTTCCATATGCCGGTATTGGGCTGAAAACGCCTGTTTTGAGACTCTGCACAGAAAGGGTCTGCAGACTGCTGAATCCACACACGGGTTTAACTCTGGAAGTTGAGTGCACACATTGACAACCGTTCTGTTAGGTAGCTGCATTTTGGATTTAGAAGCAGATATTTCCCTGTGCTTACTGCTGTTTCTTCCATATGCCGGTATTGGGCCGAAAACGCCTGTTTTGAGACTCTGCACAGAAAGGGTCTGCAGACTGCTGAATCCACACACGGGTTTAACTCTGGAAGTTGAGTGCACACATTGACAACCGTTCTGTTAGGTAGCTGCGTTTTGGATTTAGAAGCAGATATTTACCTGTGCATACTGCTGTATCTTCCATATGCCGGTATTGGGCTGAAAACGCCTGTTTTGAGACTCTGCACAGAAAGGGTCTGCAGACTGCTGAATCCACAAACGGGTTTATCTCTGAAAGTTGAGGGCACACATTGACAACCGTTCTGTTAGGTAGCTGCGTTTTGGATTTAGAAGCAGATATTTCCAGTGCTTACTGCTGTTTCTTTCATATGCCGGTATTGGGCTGAAAACGCCTGTTTTGAGACTCTGCACAGAAAGCGTCTGCAGACTGCTGAATCCACACACGGGTTTAACTCTGGAAGTTGAGTGCACACATTGACAACCGTTCTGTTAGGTAGCTGCGTTTTGGATTTAGAAGCAGATATTTCCCTGTGCTTACTGCTGTTTCTTCCTTATGCCGGTATTGGGCTGAAAACGCCTGTTTTGAGACTCTGCACAGAAAGGATCTGCAGACTGCTGAATCCACACACGGGTTTAACTCTGGAAGTTGAGTGCACACATTGACAACCCTTCTGTTAGGTAGCTGCGTTTTGGATTTAGAAGCAGATATTTCCCTGTGCTTACTGCTGTTTCTTCCATATGCCGGTATTGGGCTGAAAACGCCTGTTTTGAGACTCTGCACAGAAAGGGTCTGCAGACTGCTGAATCCACACAGGGGTTTAACTCTGGAAGTTGAGTGCACACATTGACAACCGTTCTGTTAGGTAGCTGCGTTTTGGATTTAGAAGCAGATATTTCCCAGTGCTTACTGCTGTTTCTTCCATATGCCGGTATTGGGCTGAAAACGCCTGTTTTGAGACTCTGCACAGAAAGGGTCTGCAGACTGCTGAATCCACACACGGGTTTAACTCTGGAAGTTGAGTGCACACATTGACAACCGTTCTGTTAGGTAGCTGCGTTTTGGATTTAGAAGCAGATATTTCCCAGTGCTTACTGTTGTTTCTTCCATATGCCGGTACTGGGCTGAAAACGCCTGTTTTGAGACTCTGCACAGAAAGGGTCTGCAGACTGCTGAATCCACAAACGGGTTTATCTCTGAAAGTTGAGTGCACACATTGACAACCGTTCTGTTAGGTAGCTGCGTTTTGGATTTAGAAGCAGATATTTCCCAGTGCTTACTGCTGTTTCTTCCATATGCCGGTATTGGGCTGAAAACGCCTGTTTTTAGACTCTGCACAGAAAGGGTCTGCAGACTGCTGAATCCACACACGGGTTTAACTCTGAAAGTTGAGTGCACACATTGACAACCGTTCTGTTAGGTAGCTGCGTTTTGGATTTAGGAGCAGATATTTCCCTGTGCTTACTGCTGTTTCTTCCATATGCCGGTATTGGGCTGAAAACGCCTTTTTTGAGACTCTGCACAGAAAGGGTCTGCAGACTGCTGAATCCACACACGGGTTTAACTCTGGAAGTTGAGTGCACACATTGACAACCGTTCTGTTAGGTAGCTGCGTTTTGGATTTAGGAGCAGATATTTCCCAGTGCTTACTGTTGTTTCTTCCATATGCCGGTACTGGGCTGAAAACGCCTGTTTTGAGACTCTGCACAGAAAGGGTCTGCAGACTGCTGAATCCACAAACGGGTTTATCTCTGAAAGTTGAGGGCACACATTGACAACCGTTCTGTTAGGTAGCTGCGTTTTGGATTTAGAAGCAGATATTTCCCAGTGCTTACTGCTGTTTCTTCCATATGCCGGTATTGGGCTGAAAACGCCTGTTTTGAGACTCTGCAGAGAAAGGGTCTGCAGACTGCTGAATCCACAAACGGGTTTATCTCTGGAAGTTGAGTGCACACATTGACAACCGATTTGTTAGGTTGCTGCGTTTTGGATTTAGAAGCAGATAATTCCCTGTGCTTACTGCTGTTTCTTCCATATGCCGGTGTTGGGCTGAAAACGCCTGTTTTGAGACTCTGCACAGAAAGGGTCTGCAGACTGCTGAATCCACACACGGGTTTAACTCTGGAAGTTGAGTGCACACATTGACAACCGTTCTGTTAGCTAGCTGCGTTTTGGATTTAGAAGCAGATATTTCGCTGTGCTTACTGCTGTTTCTTCCTTATGCCGGTATTGGGCTGAAAACGCCTGTTTTGAGACTCTGCACAGAAAGGGTCTGCAGACTGCTGAATCCACACAGGGGTTTAACTCTGGAAGTTGAGTGCACACATTGACAACCGTTGTGTTAGGTAGCTGCGTTTTGGATTTAGAAGCAGATATTTCCCTGTGCTTACTGCTGTTTCTTCCATATGCCGGTACTGGGCTGAAAACGCCTGTTTTGAGACTCTGCACAGAAAGGGTCTGCAGACTGCTGAATCCACACACGGGTTTAACTCTGGAAGTTGAGTGCACACATTGACAACCGTTCTGTTAGGTAGCTGCGTTTTGGATTTAGAAGCAGATATTTCCCAGTGCTTACTGTTGTTTCTTCCATATGCCGGTACTGGGCTGAAAACGCCTGTTTTGAGACCCTGCACAGAAAGGGTCTGCAGACTGCTGAATCCACAAACGGGTTTATCTCTGAAAGTTGAGGGCACACATTGACAACCGTTCTGTTAGGTAGCTGCGTTTTGGATTTAGAAGCAGATATTTCCCAGTGCTTACTGCTGTTTCTTCCATATGCCGGTATTGGGCTGAAAACGCCTGTTTTGAGACTCTGCACAGAAAGGGTCTGCAGACTGCTGAATCCACACACGGGTTTATCTCTGGAAGTTGAGTGCACACATTGACAACCGATTTGTTAGGTTGCTGCGTTTTGGATTTATAAGCAGATAATTCCCTGTGCTTACTGCTGTTTCTTCCATATGCCGGTATTGGGCTGAAAACGCCTGTTTTGAGACTCTGCATAGAAAGGGTCTGCAGACTGCTGAACCCACACACGGGTTTAACTCTTGAAGTTGAGTGCACACATTGACAACCGTTCTGTTAGGTAGCTGCGTTTTGGATTTAGAAGCAGATATTTCCCTGTGCTTACTGCTGTTTCTTCCATATTCCGGTGTTGGGCTGAAAATGCCTGTTTTGAGACTCTGCACAGAAAGGGTCTGCAGACTGCTGAATCCACACACGGGTTTAACTCTGGAAGTTGAGTGCACACATTGACAACCGTTCTGTTAGGTAGCTGCGTTTTGGATTTAGAAGCAGATATTTACCTGTGCATACTGCTGTATCTTCCATATGCCGGTATTGGGCTGAAAACGCCTGTTTTGAGACTCTGCACAGAAAGGGTTTGCAGACTGCTGAATCCAAACACGGGTTTAACTCTGGAAGGTGAGTCCACACATTGACAACCGTTCTGTTAGGTAGCTGCGTTTTGAATTTAGAAGCAGATATTTCCCAGTGCTTACTGCTGTTTCTTCCATATGCCGGTATTGGGCTGAAAACGCCTGTTTTGAGACTCTGTACAGAAAGGGACTGCAGACTGCTGAATCCACACAGGGGTTTAACTCTGGAAGTTGAGTGCACACATTGACAACCGTTCTGTTAGGTAGCTGCGTTTTGGATTTAGAAGCAGATATTTCCCAGTGCTTACTGTTGTTTCTTCCATATGCCGGTATTGGGCTGAAAACGCCTGTTTTGAGACTCTGCACAGAAAGGGTCTGCAGACTGCTGAATCCACAAACGGGTTTATCTCTGAAAGTTGAGGGCACACATTGACAACCGTTCTGTTAGGTAGCTGCGTTTTGGATTTAGAAGCAGATATTTCCCAGTGCTTACTGCTGTTTCTTCCATATGCCGGTATTGGGGTGAAAACGCCTGTTTTGAGACTCTGCAGAGAAAGGGTCTGCAGACTGCTGAATCCACAAACGGGTTTATCTCTGGAAGTTGAGTGCACACATTGACAACCGATTTGTTAGGTTGCTGCGTTTTGGATTTAGAAGCAGATAATTCCCTGTGCTTACTGCTGTTTCTTCCATATGCCGGTGTTGGGCTGAAAACGCCTGTTTTGAGACTCTGCACAGAAAGGGTCTGCAGACTGCTGAATCCACACACGGGTTTAACTCTGGAAGTTGAGTGCACACATTGACAACCGTTCTGTTAGCTAGCTGCGTTTTGGATTTAGAAGCAGATATTTCGCTGTGCTTACTGCTGTTTCTTCCTTATGCCGGTATTGGGCTGAAAACGCCTGTTTTGAGACTCTGCACAGAAAGGGTCTGCAGACTGCTGAATCCACACAGGGGTTTAACTCTGGAAGTTGAGTGCACACATTGACAACCGTTGTGTTAGGTAGCTGCGTTTTGGATTTAGAAGCAGATATTTCCCTGTGCTTACTGCTGTTTCTTCCATATGCCGGTACTGGGCTGAAAACGCCTGTTTTGAGACTCTGCACAGAAAGGGTCTGCAGACTGCTGAATCCACACACGGGTTTAACTCTGGAAGTTGAGTGCACACATTGACAACCGTTCTGTTAGGTAGCTGCGTTTTGGATTTAGAAGCAGATATTTCCCAGTGCTTACTGTTGTTTCTTCCATATGCCGGTACTGGGCTGAAAACGCCTGTTTTGAGACCCTGCACAGAAAGGGTCTGCAGACTGCTGAATCCACAAACGGGTTTATCTCTGAAAGTTGAGGGCACACATTGACAACCGTTCTGTTAGGTAGCTGCGTTTTGGATTTAGAAGCAGATATTTCCCAGTGCTTACTGCTGTTTCTTCCATATGCCGGTATTGGGCTGAAAACGCCTGTTTTGAGACTCTGCACAGAAAGGGTCTGCAGACTGCTGAATCCACACACGGGTTTATCTCTGGAAGTTGAGTGCACACATTGACAACCGATTTGTTAGGTTGCTGCGTTTTGGATTTAGAAGCAGATAATTCCCTGTGCTTACTGCTGTTTCTTCCATATGCCGGTATTGGGCTGAAAACGCCTGTTTTGAGACTCTGCATAGAAAGGGTCTGCAGACTGCTGAACCCACACACGGGTTTAACTCTTGAAGTTGAGTGCACACATTGACAACCGTTCTGTTAGGTAGCTGCGTTTTGGATTTAGAAGCAGATATTTCCCTGTGCTTACTGCTGTTTCTTCCATATTCCGGTGTTGGGCTGAAAACGCCTGTTTTGAGACTCTGCACAGAAAGGGTCTGCAGACTGCTGAATCCACACACGGGTTTAACTCTGGAAGTTGAGTGCACACATTGACAACCGTTCTGTTAGGTAGCTGCGTTTTGGATTTAGAAGCAGATATTTACCTGTGCATACTGCTGTATCTTCCATATGCCGGTATTGGGCTGAAAACGCCTGTTTTGAGACTCTGCACAGAAAGGGTTTGCAGACTGCTGAATCCAAACACGGGTTTAACTCTGGAAGGTGAGTCCACACATTGACAACCGTTCTGTTAGGTAGCTGCGTTTTGAATTTAGAAGCAGATATTTCCCAGTGCTTACTGCTGTTTCTTCCATATGCCGGTATTGGGCTGAAAACGCCTGTTTTGAGACTCTGTACAGAAAGGGTCTGCAGACTGCTGAATCCACACAGGGGTTTAACTCTGGAAGTTGAGTGCACACATTGACAACCGTTCTGTTAGGTAGCTGCGTTTTGGATTTAGAAGCAGATATTTCCCAGTGCTTACTGTTGTTTCTTCCATATGCCGGTATTGGGCTGAAAACGCCTGTTTTGAGACTCTGCACAGAAAGGGTCTGCAGACTGCTGAATCCACAAACGGGTTTATCTCTGAAAGTTGAGGGCACACATTGACAACCGTTCTGTTAGGTAGCTGCGTTTTGGATTTAGAAGCAGATATTTCCCAGTGCTTACTGCTGTTTCTTCCATATGCCGGTATTGGGCTGAAAACGCCTGTTTTGAGACTCTGCACAGAAAGGGTCTGCAGACTGCTGAATCCACACACGGGTTTATCTCTGGAAGTTGAGTGCACACATTGACAACCGTTCTGTTAGGTAGCTGTGTTTTGGATTTAGAAGCAGATATTTCCCTGTGCTTACTGCTGTTTCTTCCTTATGCCGGTATTGGGCTGAAAACGCCTGTTTTTAGACTCTGCACAGAAAGGGTCTGCAGACTGCTGAATCCACACACGGGGTTAACTCTGGAAGTTGAGTGCACACATTGACAACCGTTCTGTTAGGTAGCTGCGTTTTGGATTTAGAAGCAGATATTTCCCTGTGCTTACTGCTGTTTCTTCCATATGCCGGTATTGGGCTGAAAACGCCTGTTTTGAGACTCTGCACAGAAAGGGTCTGCAGACTGCTGAATCCACACAGGGGTTTAACTCTGGAAGTTGAGTGCACACATTGACAACCGTTCTGTTAGGTAGCTGCGTTTTGGATTTAGAAGCATATATTTCCCAGTGCTTACTGCTGTTTCTTCCATATGCCGGTATTGGGCTGAAAACGCCTGTTTTGAGACTCTGCACAGAAAGGGTCTGCAGACTGCTGAATCCACACACGGGTTTAACTCTGGAAGTTGAGTGCACACATTGACAACCGTTCTGTTAGGTAGCTGCGTTTTGGATTTAGAAGCAGATATTTCCCAGTGCTTACTGCTGTTTCTTCCATATGCCGGTATTGGGCTGAAAACGCCTGTTTTGAGACTCTGCACAGAAAGGGTCTGCAGACTGCTGAATCCACACACGGGTTTAACTCTGGAAGTTGAGTGCACACATTGACAACCGTTCTGTTAGGTAGCTGCGTTTTGGATTTAGAAGCAGATATTTCCCTGTGCATACTGCTGTTTCTTCCATATGCCGGTATTGGGCTGAAAACGCCTGTTTTGAGACTCTGCACAGAAAGGGTTTGCAGACTGCTGAATCCACACACGGGTTTAACTCTGGAAGTTGAGTGCACACATTGACAACCGTTCTGTTAGGTAGCTGCGTTTTGGATTTAGAAGCAGATATTTCCCTGTGCTTACTGCTGTTTCTTCCATATGCCGGTATTGGGCTGAAAACGCCGGTTTTTAGACTCTGCACAGAAAGGGTCTGCAGACTGCTGAATCCACACACGGGTTTAACTCTGTAAGTTGGGTGCACACATTGACAACCGTTCTGTTAGGTAGCTGCGTTTTGGATTTAGAAGCAGATATTTCCCAGTGCTTACTGTTGTTTCTTCCGTATGCCGGTACTGGGCTGAAAACGCCTGTTTTGAGACTCTGCACAGAAAGGGTCTGCAGACTGCTGAATCCACAAACGGGTTTATCTCTGAAAGTTGAGGGCACACATTGACAACCGTTCTGATAGGTAGCTGCGTTTTGGATTTAGAAGCAGATATTTCCCAGTGCTTACTGCTGTTTCTTCCGTATGCCGGTATTGGGCTGAAAACGCCTGTTTTGAGACTCTGCACAGAAAGGGTCTGCAGACTGCTGAATCCACACACGGGTTTAACTCTGGAAGTTGAGTGCACACATTGACAACCGTTCTGTTAGGTAGCTGCGTTTTGGATTTAGGAGCAGATATTTCCCTGTGCTTACCGCTGTTTCTTCCATATGCCGGTATTGGGCTGAAAAGTCCTGTTTTGAGACTCCGCACAGAAAGGGTCTGCAGACTGCTGAATCCACACACAGCTTAAACTCTGGAAGTTGAGTGCACACATTGACAACCGTTCTGTTAGGTAGCTGCGTTTTGGATTAAGAAGCAGATATTTCCCTCTGCATACTGCTGTTTCTTCCATATGCCGATATTGGGCCGAAAACGCCTGTTTTGAGACTCTGCACAGAAAGGGTCTGCAGACTGCTGAATCCACACACAGGTTTAACTCTGGAAGTTGAGTGCACACATTGACAACCGTTCTGTTAGGTAGCTGCGTTTTGGATTTAGAAGCAGATATTTCCCTGTGCTTACTGCTGTTTCTTCCATATGCCGGTATTGGGCTGAAAACGCCTGTTTTGAGACTCTGCACAGAAAGGGTCTGCAGACTGCTGAATCCACACACGGGTTTAACTCTGGAAGTTGAGTGCACACATTGACAACCGTTCTGTTAGGTAGCTGCGTTTTGGATTTAGAATCAGATATTTCCCAGTGCTTACTGCTGTTTCTTCCATATGCCGGTATTGGGCTGAAAACGCCTGTTTTGAGACTCTGCACAGAAAGGGTCTGCAGACTGCTGAATCCACACACGGGTTTAACTCTGGAAGTTGAGTGCACACATTGACAACCGTTCTGTTAGGTAGCTGCGTTTTGGATTTAGAAGCAGATATTTCCCTGTGCTTACTGCTGTTTCTTCCATATGCCGGTATTGGGCTGAAAACGCCTGTTTTGAGACTCGGCACAGAAAGGGTCTGCAGACTGCTGAATCCACACACGGGTTTAACTCTGGAAGTTGAGTGCACACATTGACAACCGTTCTGTTAGGTAGCTGCGTTTTGGATTTAGAAGCAGATATTTCCCTGTGCTTACTGCTGTTTCTTCCATATGCCGGTATTGGGCTGAAAACGCCTGTTTTGAGACTCTGCACAGAAAGGGTCTGCAGACTGCTGAATCCACACACGGCTTTAACTCTGGAATTTGAGTGCACACATTGACAACCGTTCTGTTAGGTAGCTGCGTTTTGGATTTAGAAGCAGATATTTCCCTGTGCTTACTGCTGTTTCTTCCATATGCCGGTAATGGGCTGAAAACGCCTGTTTTGAGACTCTGCACAGAAAGGGTCTGCAGATTGCTGAATCCACACACGAGTTTAACTCTGGAAGTTGAGTGCACACATTGACAACCGTTCTGTTAGGTAGCTGCGTTTTGGATTTAGAAGCAGATATTTCCCAGTGCTTACTGCTGTTTCTTCCATATGCCGGTATTGTGCTGAAAACGCCTGTTTTGAGACTCTGCACAGAAAGGGTCTGCAGACTGCTGAATCCACACACGGGTTTATCTCTGGAAGTTGAGTGCACACTTTGACAACCGTTCTGTTAGGTAGCTGCGTTTTGGATTTAGAAGCAGATATTTCCCTGTGCTTACTGCTGTTTCTTCCATATGCCTGTATTGGGCTGAATACGCCTGTTTTGAGACTCTGCACAGAAAGGGCCTGCAGACTGCTGAATCCACACACGCGTTTAACTCTGGAAGTTGAGTGCACACATTGACAACCGTTCTGTTAGGTGGCTGCGTTTTGGATTTAGAAGCAGATATTTCCCAGTGCTTACTGCTGTTTCTTCCATATGCCGGTATTGGGCTGAAAACGCCTGTTTTGAGACTCTGCACAGAAAGGATCTGCAGACTGCTGAATCCACACACGGGTTGAACTCTGGAAGTTGAGTGCACACATTGACAACCGTTCTGTTAGGTAGCTGCGTTTCGGATTTAGAAGCAGATATTTCCCTGTGCTTACTGCTGTTTCTTCCATATGCCGGTATTGGGCTGAAAACGCCTGTTTTGAGACTCTGCACAGAAAGGGTCTGCAGACTGCTGAATCCACACACGGGTTTAACTCTGGAAGTTGAGTGCACACATTGACAACCGTTCTGTTAGGTAGCTGCGTTTTGGATTTAGAAGCAGATATTTCCCTGTGCTTACTGCTGTTTCTTCCATATGCCGGTATTGGGCTGAAAACGCCTGTTTTGAGACTCTGCACAGAAAGGGTCTGCAGACTGCTGAATCCACACACGGGTTTAACTCTGGAAGTTGAGTGCACACATTGACAACCGTTCTGTTAGGTACCTGCGTTTTGGATTTAGAAGCAGATATTTCCCAGTGCTTACTGCTGTTTCTTCCATATGCCGGTATTGGGCTGAAAACGCCTGTTTTGAGACTCTGCACAGAAAGGGTCTGCAGACTGCTGAATCCACACACGGGTTTAACTCTGGAAGTTGAGTGCACACATTGACAACCGTTCTGTTAGGTAGCTGCGTTTTGGATTTAGAAGCAGATATTTCCCTGTGCTTACTGCTGTTTCTTCCATATGCCGGTATTGGGCTGAAAACGCCTGTTTTGAGACTCTGCACAGAAAGGGTCTGCAGACTGCTGAATCCACACACGGGTTTAACTCTGGAAGTTGAGTGCACACATTGACAACCGTTCTGTTAGGTAGCTGCGTTTTGGATTTAGAAGCAGATATTTACCTGTGCATACTGCTGTATCTTCCATATGCCGGTATTGGGCTGAAAACGCCTGTTTTGAGACTCTGCACAGAAAGGGTTTGCAGACTGCTGAATCCAAACACGGGATTAACTCTGGAAGGTGAGTGCACACATTGACAACCGTTCTGTTAGGTAGCTGCGTTTTGGATTTAGAAGCAGATATTTCCCAGTGCTTACTGCTGTTTCTTCCATATGCCGGTATTGGGCTGAAAACGCCTGTTTTGAGACTCTGCACAGAAAGGGTCTGCAGACTGCTGAATCCACACAGGGGTTTAACTCTGGAAGTTGAGTGCACACATTGACAACCGTTCTGTTAGGTAGCTGCGTTTTGGATTTAGAAGCAGATATTTCCCAGTGCTTACTGTTGTTTCTTCCATATGCCGGTATTGGGCTGAAAACGCCTGTTTTGAGACTCTGCACAGAAAGGGTCTGCAGACTGCTGAATCCACAAACGGGTTTATCTCTGAAAGTTGAGGGCACACATTGACAACCGTTCTGTTAGGTAGCTGCGTTTTGGATTTAGAAGCAGATATTTCCCTGTGCTTACTGCTGTTTCTTCCATATGCCGGTATTGGGCTGAAAACGCCTGTTTTGAGACTCTGCACAGAAAGGGTCTGCAGACTGCTGAATCCACACACGGGTTTAACTCTGGAAGTTGAGTGCACACATTGACAACCGTTCTGTTAGGTAGCTGTGTTTTGGATTTAGAAGCAGATATTTCCCTGTGCTTACTGCTGTTTCTTCCTTATGCCGGTATTGGGCTGAAAACGCCTGTTTTTAGACTCTGCACAGAAAGGGTCTGCAGACTGCTGAATCCACACACGGGTTTAACTCTGGAAGTTGAGTGCACACATTGACAACCGTTCTGTTAGGTAGCTGCGTTTTGGATTTAGAAGCAGATATTTCCCTGTGCTTACTGCTGTTTCTTCCATATGCCGGTATTGGGCTGAAAACGCCTGTTTTGAGACTCTGCACAGAAAGGGTCTGCAGACTGCTGAATCCACACAGGGGTTTAACTCTGGAAGTTGAGTGCACACATTGACAACCGTTCTGTTAGGTAGCTGCGTTTTGGATTTAGAAGCAGATATTTCCCAGTGCTTACTGCTGTTTCTTCCATATGCCGGTATTGGGCTGAAAACGCCTGTTTTGAGACTCTGCACAGAAAGGGTCTGCAGACTGCTGAATCCACACACGGGTTTAACTCTGGAAGTTGAGTGCACACATTGACAACCGTTCTGTTAGGTAGCTGCGTTTTGGATTTAGAAGCAGATATTTCCCTGTGCTTACTGCTGTTTCTTCCATATGCCGGTATTGGGCTGAAAACGCCTGTTTTGAGACTCTGCACAGAAAGGGTCTGCAGTCTGCTGAATCCACACACGGGTTTAACTCTGGAAGTTGAGTGCACACATTGACAACCGTTCTGTTAGGTAGCTGCGTTTTGGATTTAGAAGCAGATATTTCCCTGTGCATACTACTGTTTCTTCCATATGCCGGTATTGGGCTGAAAACGCCTGTTTTGAGACTCTGTACAGAAAGGGTTTGCAGACTGCTGAATCCACACACGGGTTTAACTCTGGAAGGTGAGTGCACACATTGACAACCGTTCTGTTAGGTAGCTGCGTTTTGGATTTAGAAGCAGATATTTCCCTGTGCTTACTGCTGTTTCTTCCATATGCCGGTATTGGGTTGAAAACGCCGGTTTTTAGACTCTGCACAGAAAGGGTCTGCAGACTGCTGAATCCACAAACGGGTTTAACTCTGTAAGTTGGGTGCACACATTGACAACCGTTCTGTTAGGTAGCTGCGTTTTGGATTTAGAAGCAGATATTTCCCAGTGCTTACTGTTGTTTCTTCCGTATGCCGGTACTGGGCTGAAAACGCCTGTTTTGAGACTCTGCACAGAAAGGGTCTGCAGACTGCTGAATCCACAAACGGGTTTATCTCTGAAAGTTGAGGGCACACATTGACAACCGTTCTGTTAGGTAGCTGCGTTTTGGATTTAGAAGCAGATATTTCCCAGTGCTTACTGCTGTTTCTTCCGTATGCCGGTATTGGGCTGAAAACGCCTGTTTTGAGACTCTGCACAGAAAGGGTCTGCAGACTGCTGAATTCACAAATGGGTTTATCTCTGAAAGTTGAGGGCACACATTGACAACCGTTCCGTTAGGTAGCTGCGTTTTGGATTTAGAAGCAGATAATTCCCTGTGCTTACTGCTGTTTCTTCCATATGCCGGTATTGGGCTGAAAACGCCTGTTTTGAGACTCTGCACAGAAAGGGTCTGCAGACTGCTGAATCCACACACGGGTTTAACTCTGGAAGGTGAGTGCACACATTGACAACCGTTCTGTTAGGTAGCTGCGTTTTGGATTTAGAAGCAGATATTTCCCTGTGCTTACTGCTGTTTCTTCCATATGCCGGTATTGGGCTGAAAACGCCTGTTTTGAGACTCTGCACAGAAAGGGTCTGCAGACTGCTGAATCCACACACGCGTTTAACTCTGGAAGTTGAGTGCACACATTGACAACCGTTCTGTTAGTTAGCTGCGTTTTGGATTTAGAGGCAGATATTTCCCAGTGCTTACTGCTGTTTCTTCCATATGCCGGTATTGGGCTGAAAACGCCTGTTTTGAGACTCTGCACAGAAAGGGTCTGCAGACTGCTGAATCCACACACGGGTTTAACTCTGGAAGTTGAGTGCACACATTGACAACCGTTCTGTTAGGTAGCTGCGTTTTGGATTTAGAAGCAGATATTTCCCAGTGCTTACTGCTGTTTCTTCCATATGCCGGTATTGGGCTGAAAACGCCTGTTTTTAGACTCTGCACAGAAAGGGTCTGCAGACTGCTGAATCCACACACGGGTTTAACTCTGGAAGTTGAGTGCACACATTGACAACCGTTCTGTTAGGTAGCTGCGTTTTGGATTTAGAAGCAGATATTTCCCTGTGCTTACTGCTGTTTCTTCCATATGCCGGTATTGGGCTGAAAACGCCTGTTTTGAAACTCTGCACAGAAAGGGTCTGCAGACTGCTGAATCCACACACGGGTTTAACTCTGGAAGTTGAGTGCACACATTGACAACCGTTCTGTTAGGTAGCTGCGTTTTGGATTTAGAAGCAGATATTTCCCTGTGCATACTGCTGTTTCTTCCATATGCCTGTATTGGGCTGAAAACGCCTGTTTTGAGACTCTGCACAGAAAGGGTCTGCAGACTGCTGAATCCACGCACGGGTTTATCTCTGGAAGTTGAGTGCACACATTGACAACCGTTCTGTTACGTAGCTGCGTTTAGGATTTAGAAGCAGATATTTCCCAGTGCTTACTGCTGTTTCTTCCATATGCCGGTATTGGGCTGAAAACGCCTGTTTTGAGACTCTGCACAGAAAGGGTCTGCAGACTGCTGAATCCACACAGGGGTTTAACTCTGGAAGTTGAGTGCACACATTGACAACCGTTCTGTTAGGTAGCTGCGTTTTGGATTTAGAAGCAGATATTTCCCAGTGCTTACTGTTGTTTCTTCCATATGCCGGTATTGGGCTGAAAACGCCTGTTTTGAGACTCTGCACAGAAAGGGTCTGCAGACTGCTGAATCCACAAACGGGTTTATCTCTGAAAGTTGAGGGCACACATTGACAACCGTTCTGTTAGGTAGCTGCGTTTTGGATTTAGAAGCAGGTATTTCCCTGTGCTTACTGCTGTTTCTTCCATATGCCGGTATTGGGCTGAAAACGCCTGTTTTGAGACTCTGCACAGAAAGGGTCTGCAGACTGCTGAATCCACACACGGGTTTAACTCTGGAAGTTGAGTGCACCCATTGACAACCGTTCTGTTAGGTAGCTGTGTTTTGGATTTAGAAGCAGATATTTCCCTGTGCTTACTGCTGTTTCTTCCTTATGCCGGTATTGGGCTGAAAACGCATGTTTTTAGACTCTGCACAGAAAGGGTCTGCAGACTGCTGAATCCACACACGGGTTTAACTCTGGAAGTTGAGTGCACACATTGACAACCGTTCTGTTAGGTAGCTGCGTTTTGGATTTAGAAGCAGATATTTCCCTGTGCTTACTGCTGTTTCTTCCATATGCCGGTATTGGGCTGAAAACGCCTGTTTTGAGACTCTGCACAGAAAGGGTCTGCAGACTGCTGAATCCACACAGGGGTTTAACTCTGGAAGTTGAGTGCACACATTGACAACCGTTCTGTTAGGTAGCTGCGTTTTGGATTTAGAAGCAGATATTTCCCAGTGCTTACTGCTGTTTCTTCCTTATGCCGGTATTGGGCTGAAAACGCCTGTTTTGAGACTCGGCACAGAAAGGGTCTGCAGACTGCTGAATCCACACACGGGTTTAACTCTGGAAGTTGAGTGCACACATTGACAACCGTTCTGTTAGGTAGCTGCGTTTTGGATTTAGAAGCAGATATTTCCCTGTGCTTACTGCTGTTTCTTCCATATGCCGGTATTGGGCTGAAAACGCCTGTTTTGAGACTCTGCACAGAAAGGGTCTGCAGACTGCTGAATCCACACACGGGTTTAACTCTGGAAGTTGAGTGCACACATTGACAACCGTTCTGTTAGGTAGCTGCGTTTTGGATTTAGAAGCAGATATTTCCCTGTGCATACTGCTGTTTCTTCCATATGCCGGTATTGGGCTGAAAACGCCTGTTTTGAGACTCTGCACAGAAAGGGTTTGCAGACTGCTGAATCCACACACGGGTTTAACTCTGGAAGTTGAGTGCACACATTGACAACCGTTCTGTTAGGTAGCTGCGTTTTGGATTTAGAAGCAGATATTTCCCTGTGCTTACTGCTGTTTCTTCCATATGCCGGTATTGGGCTGAAAACGCCGGTTTTTAGACTCTGCACAGAAAGGGTCTGCAGACTGCTGAATCCACAAACGGGTTTAACTCTGTAAGTTGGGTGCACACATTGACAACCGTTCTGTTAGGTAGCTGCGTTTTGGATTTAGAAGCAGATATTTCCCAGTGCTTACTGTTGTTTCTTCCGTATGCCGGTACTGGGCTGAAAACGCCTGTTTTGAGACTCTGCACAGAAAGGGTCTGCAGACTGCTGAATCCACAAACGGGTTTATCTCTGAAAGTTGAGGGCACACATTGACAACCGTTCTGTTAGGTAGCTGCGTTTTGGATTTAGAAGCAGATATTTCCCAGTGCTTACTGCTGTTTCTTCCGTATGCCGGTATTGGGCTGAAAACGCCTGTTTTGAGACTCTGCACAGAAAGGGTCTGCAGACTTCTGAATCCACAAATGGGTTTATCTCTGAAAGTTGAGGGCACACATTGACAACCGTTCCGTTAGGTAGCTGCGTTTTGGATTTAGAAGCAGATAATTCCCTGTGCTTACTGCTGTTTCTTCCATATGCCGGTATTGGGCTGAAAACGCCTGTTTTGAGACTCTGCACAGAAAGGGTCTGCAGACTGCTGAATCCACACACGGGTTTAACTCTGGAAGGTGAGTGCACACATTGACAACCGTTCTGTTAGGTAGCTGCGTTTTGGATTTAGAAGCAGATATTTCCCTGTGCTTACTGCTGTTTCTTCCATATGCCGGTATTGGGCTGAAAACGCCTGTTTTGAGACTCTGCACAGAAAGGGTCTGCAGACTGCTGAATCCACACACGCGTTTAACTCTGGAAGTTGAGTGCACACATTGACAACCGTTCTGTTAGGTAGCTGCGTTTTGGATTTAGAGGCAGATATTTCCCAGTGCTTACTGCTGTTTCTTCCATATGCCGGTATTGGGCTGAAAACGCCTGTTTTGAGACTCTGCACAGAAAGGGTCTGCAGACTGCTGAATCCACACACGGGTTTAACTCTGGAAGTTGAGTGCACACATTGACAACCGTTCTGTTAGGTAGCTGCGTTTTGGATTTAGAAGCAGATATTTCCCAGTGCTTACTGCTGTTTCTTCCATATGCCGGTATTGGGCTGAAAACGCCTGTTTTTAGACTCTGCACAGAAAGGGTCTGCAGACTGCTGAATCCACACACGGGTTTAACTCTGGAAGTTGAGTGCACACATTGACAACCGTTCTGTTAGGTAGCTGCGTTTTGGATTTAGAAGCAGATATTTCCCTGTGCTTACTGCTGTTTCTTCCATATGCCGGTATTGGGCTGAAAACGCCTGTTTTGAAACTCTGCACAGAAATGGTCTGCAGACTGCTGAATCCACACACGGGTTTAACTCTGGAAGTTGAGTGCACACATTGACAACCGTTCTGTTAGGTAGCTGCGTTTTGGATTTAGAAGCAGATATTTCCCTGTGCATACTGCTGTTTCTTCCATATGCCTGTATTGGGCTGAAAACGCCTGTTTTGAGACTCTGCACAGAAAGGGTCTGCAGACTGCTGAATCCACGCACGGGTTTATCTCTGGAAGTTGAGTGCACACATTGACAACCGTTCTGTTAGGTAGCTGCGTTTTGGATTTAGAAGCAGATATTTCCCTGTGCATACTGCTGTTTCTTCCATATGCCTGTATTGGGCTGAAAACGCCTGTTTTGAGACTCTGCACAGAAAGGGTCTGCAGACTGCTGAATCCACGCACGGGTTTATCTCTGGAAGTTGAGTGCACACATTGACAACCGTTCTGTTACGTAGCTGCGTTTAGGATTTAGAAGCAGATATTTCCCAGTGCTTACTGCTGTTTCTTCCATATGCCGGTATTGGGCTGAAAACGCCTGTTTTGAGACTCTGCACAGAAAGGGTCTGCAGACTGCTGAATCCACACAGGGGTTTAACTCTGGAAGTTGAGTGCACACATTGACAACCGTTCTGTTAGGTAGCTGCGTTTTGGATTTAGAAGCAGATATTTCCCAGTGCTTACTGTTGTTTCTTCCATATGCCGGTATTGGGCTGAAAACGCCTGTTTTGAGACTCTGCACAGAAAGGGTCTGCAGACTGCTGAACCGACACATGGGTTTATCTCTGAAAGTTGAGGGCACACATTGACAACCGTTCTGTTAGGTAGCTGCGTTTTGGATTTAGAAGCAGATATTTCCCTGTGCTTACTGCTGTTTCTTCCATATGCCGGTATTGGGCTGAAAACGCCTGTTTTGAGACTCGGCACAGAAAGGGTCTGCAGACTGCTGAATCCACACACGGGTTTAACTCTGGAAGTTGAGTGCACACATTGACAACCGTTCTGTTAGGTAGCTGTGTTTTGGATTTAGAAGCAGATATTTCCCTGTGCTTACTGCTGTTTCTTCCTTATGCCGGTATTGGGCTGAAAACGCCTGTTTTTAGACTCTGCACAGAAAGGGTCTGCAGACTGCTGAATCCACACACGGGTTTAACTCTGGAAGTTGAGTGCACACATTGACAACCGTTCTGTTAGGTAGCTGCGTTTTGGATTTAGAAGCAGATATTTCCCTGTGCTTACTGCTGTTTCTTCCATATGCCGGTATTGGGCTGAAAACGCCTGTTTTGAGACTCTGCACAGAAAGGGTCTGCAGACTGCTGAATCCACACAGGGGTTTAACTCTGGAAGTTGAGTGCACACATTGACAACCGTTCTGTTAGGTAGCTGCGTTTTGGATTTAGAAGCAGATATTTCCCAGTGCTTACTGCTGTTTCTTCCTTATGCCGGTATTGGGCTGAAAACGCCTGTTTTGAGACTCGGCACAGAAAGGGTCTGCAGACTGCTGAATCCACACACGGGTTTAACTCTGGAAGTTGAGTGCACACATTGACAACCGTTCTGTTAGGTAGCTGCGTTTTGGATTTAGAAGCAGATATTTCCCTGTGCTTACTGCTGTTTCTTCCATATGCCGGTATTGGGCTGAAAACGCCTGTTTTGAGACTCTGCACAGAAAGGGTCTGCAGACTGCTGAATCCACACACGGGTTTAACTCTGGAAGTTGAGTGCACACATTGACAACCGTTCTGTTAGGTAGCTGCGTTTTGGATTTAGAAGCAGATATTTCCCTGTGCATACTGCTGTTTCTTCCATATGCCGGTATTGGGCTGAAAACGCCTGTTTTGAGACTCTGCACAGAAAGGGTTTGCAGACTGCTGAATCCACACACGGGTTTAACTCTGGAAGGTGAGTGCACACATTGACAACCGTTCTGTTAGGTAGCTGCGTTTTGGATTTAGAAGCAGATATTTCCCTGTGCTTACTGCTGTTTCTTCCATATGCCGGTATTGGTCTGAAAACGCCGGTTTTTAGACTCTGCACAGAAAGGGTCTGCAGACTGCTGAATCCACAAACGGGTTTAACTCTGTAAGTTGGGTGCACACATTGACAACCGTTCTGTTAGGTAGCTGCGTTTTGGATTTAGAAGCAGATATTTCCCAGTGCTTACTGTTGTTTCTTCCGTATGCCGGTACTGGGCTGAAAACGCCTGTTTTGAGACTCTGCACAGAAAGGGTCTGCAGACTGCTGAATCCACAAACGGGTTTATCTCTGAAAGTTGAGGGCACACATTGACAACCGTTCTGTTAGGTAGCTGCGTTTTGGATTTAGAAGCAGATATTTCCCAGTGCTTACTGCTGTTTCTTCCGTATGCCGGTATTGGGCTGAAAACGCCTGTTTTGAGACTCTGCACAGAAAGGGTCTGCAGACTGCTGAATCCACAAATGGGTTTATCTCTGAAAGTTGAGGGCACACATTGACAACCGTTCCGTTAGGTAGCTGCGTTTTGGATTTAGAAGCAGATAATTCCCTGTGCTTACTGCTGTTTCTTCCATATGCCGGTATTGGGCTGAAAACGCCTGTTTTGAGACTCTGCACAGAAAGGGTCTGCAGACTGCTGAATCCACACACGGGTTTAACTCTGGAAGGTGAGTGCACACATTGACAACCGTTCTGTTAGGTAGCTGCGTTTTGGATTTAGAAGCAGATATTTCCCTGTGCTTACTGCTGTTTCTTCCATATGCCGGTATTGGGCTGAAAACGCCTGTTTTGAGACTCTGCACAGAAAGGGTCTGCAGACTGCTGAATCCACACACGCGTTTAACTCTGGAAGTTGAGTGCACACATTGACAACCGTTCTGTTAGGTAGCTGCGTTTTGGATTTAGAGGCAGATATTTCCCAGTGCTTACTGCTGTTTCTTCCATATGCCGGTATTGGGCTGAAAACGCCTGTTTTGAGACTCTGCACAGAAAGGGTCTGCAGACTGCTGAATCCACACACGGGTTTAACTCTGGAAGTTGAGTGCACACATTGACAACCGTTCTGTTAGGTAGCTGCGTTTTGGATTTAGAAGCAGATATTTCCCAGTGCTTACTGCTGTTTCTTCCATATGCCGGTATTGGGCTGAAAACGCCTGTTTTTAGACTCTGCACAGAAAGGGTCTGCAGACTGCTGAATCCACACACGGGTTTAACTCTGGAAGTTGAGTGCACACATTGACAACCGTTCTGTTAGGTAGCTGCGTTTTGGATTTAGAAGCAGATATTTCCCTGTGCTTACTGCTGTTTCTTCCATATGCCGGTATTGGGCTGAAAACGCCTGTTTTGAAACTCTGCACAGAAATGGTCTGCAGACTGCTGAATCCACACACGGGTTTAACTCTGGAAGTTGAGTGCACACATTGACAACCGTTCTGTTAGGTAGCTGCGTTTTGGATTTAGAAGCAGATATTTCCCTGTGCATACTGCTGTTTCTTCCATATGCCTGTATTGGGCTGAAAACGCCTGTTTTGAGACTCTGCACAGAAAGGGTCTGCAGACTGCTGAATCCACGCACGGGTTTATCTCTGGAAGTTGAGTGCACACATTGACAACCGTTCTGTTAGGTAGCTGCGTTTTGGATTTAGAAGCAGATATTTCCCTGTGCATACTGCTGTTTCTTCCATATGCCTGTATTGGGCTGAAAACGCCTGTTTTGAGACTCTGCACAGAAAGGGTCTGCAGACTGCTGAATCCACGCACGGGTTTATCTCTGGAAGTTGAGTGCACACATTGACAACCGTTCTGTTACGTAGCTGCGTTTAGGATTTAGAAGCAGATATTTCCCAGTGCTTACTGCTGTTTCTTCCATATGCCGGTATTGGGCTGAAAACGCCTGTTTTGAGACTCTGCACAGAAAGGGTCTGCAGACTGCTGAATCCACACAGGGGTTTAACTCTGGAAGTTGAGTGCACACATTGACAACCGTTCTGTTAGGTAGCTGCGTTTTGGATTTAGAAGCAGATATTTCCCAGTGCTTACTGTTGTTTCTTCCATATGCCGGTATTGGGCTGAAAACGCCTGTTTTGAGACTCTGCACAGAAAGGGTCTGCAGACTGCTGAATCCACACACGGGTTTAACTCTGGAAGTTGAGTGCACACATTGACAACCGTTCTGTTAGGTAGCTGCGTTTTGGATTTAGAAGCAGATATTTCCCTGTGCTTACTGCTGTTTCTTCCATATGCCGGTATTGGGCTGAAAACGCCTGTTTTGAGACTCTGCACAGAAAGGGTCTGCAGACTGCTGAATCCACACACGGGTTTAACTCTGGAAGTTGAGTGCACACATTGACAACCGTTCTGTTAGGTAGCTGCGTTTTGGATTTAGAAGCAGATATTTCCCTGTGCATACTGCTGTTTCTTCCATATGCCGGTATTGGGCTGAAAACGCCTGTTTTGAGACTCTGCACAGAAAGGGTTTGCAGACTGCTGAATCCACACACGGGTTTAACTCTGGAAGGTGAGTGCACACATTGACAACCGTTCTGTTAGGTAGCTGCGTTTTGGATTTAGAAGCAGATATTTCCCTGTGCTTACTGCTGTTTCTTCCATATGCCGGTATTGGTCTGAAAACGCCGGTTTTTAGACTCTGCACAGAAAGGGTCTGCAGACTGCTGAATCCACAAACGGGTTTAACTCTGTAAGTTGGGTGCACACATTGACAACCGTTCTGTTAGGTAGCTGCGTTTTGGATTTAGAAGCAGATATTTCCCAGTGCTTACTGTTGTTTCTTCCGTATGCCGGTACTGGGCTGAAAACGCCTGTTTTGAGACTCTGCACAGAAAGGGTCTGCAGACTGCTGAATCCACAAACGGGTTTATCTCTGAAAGTTGAGGGCACACATTGACAACCGTTCTGTTAGGTAGCTGCGTTTTGGATTTAGAAGCAGATATTTCCCAGTGCTTACTGCTGTTTCTTCCGTATGCCGGTATTGGGCTGAAAACGCCTGTTTTGAGACTCTGCACAGAAAGGGTCTGCAGACTGCTGAATCCACAAATGGGTTTATCTCTGAAAGTTGAGGGCACACATTGACAACCGTTCCGTTAGGTAGCTGCGTTTTGGATTTAGAAGCAGATAATTCCCTGTGCTTACTGCTGTTTCTTCCATATGCCGGTATTGGGCTGAAAACGCCTGTTTTGAGACTCTGCACAGAAAGGGTCTGCAGACTGCTGAATCCACACACGGGTTTAACTCTGGAAGGTGAGTGCACACATTGACAACCGTTCTGTTAGGTAGCTGCGTTTTGGATTTAGAAGCAGATATTTCCCTGTGCTTACTGCTGTTTCTTCCATATGCCGGTATTGGGCTGAAAACGCCTGTTTTGAGACTCTGCACAGAAAGGGTCTGCAGACTGCTGAATCCACACACGCGTTTAACTCTGGAAGTTGAGTGCACACATTGACAACCGTTCTGTTAGGTAGCTGCGTTTTGGATTTAGAGGCAGATATTTCCCAGTGCTTACTGCTGTTTCTTCCATATGCCGGTATTGGGCTGAAAACGCCTGTTTTGAGACTCTGCACAGAAAGGGTCTGCAGACTGCTGAATCCACACACGGGTTTAACTCTGGAAGTTGAGTGCACACATTGACAACCGTTCTGTTAGGTAGCTGCGTTTTGGATTTAGAAGCAGATATTTCCCAGTGCTTACTGCTGTTTCTTCCATATGCCGGTATTGGGCTGAAAACGCCTGTTTTTAGACTCTGCACAGAAAGGGTCTGCAGACTGCTGAATCCACACACGGGTTTAACTCTGGAAGTTGAGTGCACACATTGACAACCGTTCTGTTAGGTAGCTGCGTTTTGGATTTAGAAGCAGATATTTCCCTGTGCATACTGCTGTTTCTTCCATATGCCGGTATTGGGCTGAAAACGCCTGTTTTGAGACTCTGCACAGAAAGGGTCTGCAGACTGCTGAATCCACGCACGGGTTTATCTCTGGAAGTTGAGTGCACACATTGACAACCGTTCTGTTACGTAGCTGCGTTTAGGATTTAGAAGCAGATATTTCCCAGTGCTTACTGCTGTTTCTTCCATATGCCGGTATTGGGCTGAAAACGCCTGTTTTTAGATTCTGCACAGAAAGGGTCTGCAGACTGCTGAATCCACACACGGGTTTAACTCTGGAAGTTGAGTGCACACATTGACAACCGTTCTGTTAGGTAGCTGCGTTTTGGATTTAGAAGCAGATATTTCCCTGTGCTTACTGCTGTTTCTTCCATATGCCGGTATTGGGCTGAAAACGCCTGTTTTGAGACTCTGCACAGAAAGGGTCTGCAGACTGCTGAATCCACACACGGGTTTAACTCTGGAAGTTGAGTGCACACATTGACAACCGTTCTGTTAGGTAGCTGCGTTTTGGATTTAGAAGCAGATATTTCCCTGTGCTTACTGCTGTTTCTTCCATATGCCGGTATTGGGCTGAAAACGCCTGTTTTGAGACTCTGCACAGAAAGGGTCTGCAGACTGCTGAATCCACACACGGGTTTAACTCTGGAAGTTGAGTGCACACATTGACAACCGTTCTGTTACGTAGCTGCGTTTTGGATTTAGAAGCAGATATTTCCCAGTGCTTACTGCTGTTTCTTCCATATGCCGGTATTGGGCTGAAAACGCCTGTTTTTAGACTCTGCACAGAAAGGGTCTACAGACTGCTGAATCCACACACGGGTTTAACTCTGGAAGTTGAGTGCACACATTGACAACCGTTCTGTTAGGTAGCTGCGTTTTCGATTTAGAAGCAGATATTTCCCTGTGCTTACTGCTGTTTCTTCCATATGCCGGTATTGGGCTGAAAACGCCTGTTTTGAGACTCTGCACAGAAAGGGTCTGCAGACTGCTGAATCCACACAGGGGTTTATCTCTGGAAGTTGAGTGCACACATTGACAACCGTTCTGTTAGGTAGCTGCATTTTGGATTTAGAAGCAGATATTTCCCAGTGCTTACTGCTGTTTCTTCCATATGCCGGTATTGGGCTGAAAACGCCTGTTTTGAGACTCTGCACAGAAAGGGTCTGCAGACTGCTGAATCCACACACGGGTTTAACTCTGGAAGTTGAGTGCACACATTGACAACCGTTCTGTTAGGTAGCTGCGTTTTGGATTTAGGAGCAGATATTTCCCTGTGCTTACTGCTGTTTCTTCCATATGCCGGTATTGGGCTGAAAACGCCTTTTTTGTGACTCTGCACAGAAAGGGTCTGCAGACTGCTGAATCCACACACGGGTTTAACTCTGGAAGTTGAGTGCACACATTGACAACCGTTCTGTTAGGTAGCTGCGTTTTGGATTTAGAAGCAGATATTTCCCTGTGCTTACTGCTGTTTCTTCCATATGCCGGTATTGGGCTGAAAACGCCTGTTTTGAGACTCTGCACAGAAAGGGTCTGCAGACTGCTGAATCCACACACGGGTTTAACTCTGGAAGTTGAGTGCACACATTGACAACCGTTCTGTTAGGTAGCTGCGTTTTGGATTTAGAAGCAGATATTTCCCTGTGCATACTGCTGTTTCTTCCATATGCCGGTATTGGGCTGAAAACGCCTGTTTTGAGACTCTGCACAGAAAGGGTCTGCAGACTGCTGAATCCACACACAGGTTTAACTCTGGAAGTTGAGTGCACACATTGACAACCGTTCTGTTAGGTACCTGCGTTTTGGATTTAGAAGCAGATATTTCCCTGTGCTTACTGCTGTTTCTTCCATATGCCGATATTGGGCTGAAAACGCCTGTTTTGAGACTCTGCACAGAAAGGGTCTGCAGACTGCTGAATCCACACACGGGTTTAACTCTGGAAGTTGAGTGCACACATTGACAACCGTTCTGTTAGGTAGCTGCGTTTTGGATTTAGAAGCAGATATTTCCCTGTGCTTACTGCTGTTTCTTCCATATGCCGGTATTGGGCTGAAAACGCCTGTTTTGAGACTCTGCACAGAAAGGGTCTGCAGACTGCTGAATCCACACACGGGTTTAACTCTGGAAGTTGAGTGAAAACATTGACAACCGTTCTGTTAGGTAGCTGCGTTTTGGATTTAGAAGCAGATATTTACCTGTGCATACTGCTGTATCTTCCATATGCCGGTATTGGGCTGAAAAGGCCTGTTTTGAGACTCTGCACAGAAAGGGTTTGCAGACTGCTGAATCCACACACGGGTTTAACTCTGGAAGGTGAGTGCACACATTGACAACCGTTCTGTTAGGTAGCTGCGTTTTGGATTTAGAAGCAGATATTTCCCTGTGCTTACTGCTGTTTCTTCCATATGCCGGTATTGGGCTGAAAACGCCTGTTTTGAGACTCTGCACAGAAAGGGTCTGCAGACTGCTGAATCCACACAGGGGTTTAACTCTGGAAGTTGAGTGCACACATTGACAACCGTTCTGTTAGGTAGCTGCGTTTTGGATTTAGAAGCAGATATTTCCCAGTGCTTATTGCTGTTTCTTCCATATGCCGGTATTGGGCTGAAAACGCCTGTTTTGAGACTCTGCACAGAAAGGGTCTGCAGACTGCTGAATCCACACACGCGTTTAACTCTGGAAGTTGAGTGCACACATTGACAACCGTTCTGTTAGGTAGCTGCGTTTTGGATTTAGAGGCAGATATTTCCCAGTGCTTACTGCTGTTTCTTCCATATGCTGGTATTGGGCTGAAAACGCCTGTTTTTAGACTCTGCACAGAAAGGGTCTGCAGACTGCTGAATCCACACACGGGTTTAACTCTGGAAGTTGAGTGCACACATTGACAACCGTTCTGTTAGGTAGCTGCGTTTTGGATTTAGAAGCAGATATTTCCCTGTGCTTACTGCTGTTTCTTCCATATGCCGGTATTGGGCTGAAAACGCCTGTTTTGAGACTCTGCACAGAAAGGGTCTGCAGACTTCTGGATCCACACAGGGGTTTATCTCTGGAAGTTGAGTGCACACATTGACAACCGTTCTGTTAGGTAGCTGCGTTTTGGATTTAGAAGCAGATATTTCCCAGTGCTTACTGCTGTTTCTTCCATATGCCGATATTGGGCTGAAAACGCCTGTTTTGAGACTCTGCACAGAAAGGGTCTGCAGACTGCTGAATCCACACACGGGTTTAACTCTGGAAGTTGAGTGCACACATTGACAACCGTTCTGTTAGGTAGCTGCGTTTTGGATTTAGGAGCAGATATTTCCCTGTGCTTACTGCTGTTTATTCCTTATGCCGGTATTGGGCTGAAAACGCCTGTTTTGAGACTCTGCACAGAAAGGGTCTGCAGACTGCTGAATCCACACACAGCTTTAACTCTGGAAGTTGAGTGCACACATTGACAACCGTTCTGTTAGGTAGCTGCGTTTTGGATTTAGAAGCAGATATTTCCCTGTGCATACTGCTGTTTCTTCCATATGCCGGTATTGGGCCGAAAACGCCTGTTTTGAGAAGCTGCACAGAAAGGGTCTGCAGACTGCTGAATCCACACACAGGTTTAACTCTGGAAGTTGAGTGCACACATTGACAACCGTTCTGTTAGGTAGCTGCGTTTTGGATGTAGAAGCAGATATTTCCCTGTGCTTACTGCTGTTTCTTCCATATGCCGGTATTGGGCTGAAAACGCCTGTTTTTAGACTCTGCACAGAAAGGGTCTGCAGACTGCTGAATCCACACACGGGTTTAACTCTGGAAGTTGAGTGCACACATTGACAACCGTTCTGTTAGGTAGCTGCGTTTTGGATTTAGGAGCAGATATTTCCCTGTGCTTACTGCTGTTTCTTCCATATGCCGGTATTGGGCTGAAAACGCCTGTTTTGAGACTCTGCACAGAAAGGGTCTGCAGACTGCTGAATCCACAAACGGGTTTATCTCTGAAAGTTGAGGGCACACATTGACAACCTTTCTGTTAGGTAGCTGCGTTTTGGATTTAGAAGCAGATATTTCCCTGTGCTTACTGCTGTTTCTTCCATATGCCGATACTGGGCTGAAAACGCCTGTTTTGAGACTCTGCACAGAAAGGGTCTGCAGACTGCTGAACCCACACACGGGTTTAACTCTGGAAGTTGAGTGCACACATTGACAACCGTTCTGTTAGGTAGCTGCGTTTTGGATTTAGAAGCAGATATTTCCCTGTGCTTACTGCTGTTTCTTCCATATGCCGGTATTGGGCTGAAAACGCCTGTTTTGAGACTCTGCACAGAAAGGGTCTGCAGACTGCTGAATCCACACACGGGTTTAACTCTGGAAGTTGAGTGCACACATTGACAACCGTTCTGTTAGGTAGCTGCGTTTTGGATTTAGAAGCAGATATTTCCCTGTGCTTACTGCTGTTTCTTCCATATGCCGGTATTGGGCTGAAAACGCCTGTTTTGAGACTCTGCACAGAAAGGGTCTGCAGACTGCTGAATCCACAAACGGGTTTATCTCTGAAAGTTGAGGGCACACATTGACAACCGTTCTGTTAGGTAGCTGCGTTTTGGATTTAGAAGCAGATATTTCCCAGTGCTTACTGCTGTTTCTTCCATATGCCGGTATTGGGCTGAAAACGCCTGTTTTGAGACTCTGCACAGAAAGGGTCTGCAGACTGCTGAATCCAAACACTGGTTTATCTCTGGAAGTTGAGTGCACACTTTGACAACCGTTCTGTTAGGTAGCTGCGTTTTGGATTTAGAAGCAGATATTTCCCTGTGCTTACTGCTGTTTCTTCCATATGCCGGTATTGGGCTGAAAACGCCTGTTTTGAGACTCTGCACAGAAAGGGTCTGCAGACTGCTGAATCCACACACGCGTTTAACTCTGGAAGTTGAGTGCACACATTGACAACCGTTCTGTTAGGTAGCTGCGTTTTGGATTTAGAGGCAGATATTTCCCAGTGCTTACTGCTGTTTCTTCCATATGCCGGTATTGGGCTGAAAACGCCTGTTTTGAGACTCTGCACAGAAAGGGTCTGCAGACTGCTGAATCCACACACACGTTTAACTCTGGAAGTTGAGTGCACACATTGACAACCGTTCTGTTAGGTAGCTGCGTTTTGGATTTAGAAGCAGATATTTCCCTGTGCTTACTGCTGTTTCTTCCATATGCCGGTATTGGGCTGAAAACGCCTGTTTTGAGACTCTGCACAGAAAGGGTCTGCAGACTGCTGAATCCACACACAGCTTTAACTCTGGAAGTTGAGTGCACACATTGACAACCGTTCTGTTAGGTAGCTGCGTTTTGGATTTAGAAGCAGATATTTCCCTGTGCATACTGCTGTTTCTTCCATATGCCGGTATTGGGCCGAAAACGCCTGTTTTGAGAAGCTGCACAGAAACGGTCTGCAGACTGCTGAATCCACACACAGGTTTTACTCTGGAAGTTGAGTGCAGACATTGACAACCGTTCTGTTAGGTAGCTGCGTTTTGGATTTAGAAGCAGATATTTCCCTGTGCTTACTGCTGTTTCTTCCATATGCCGGTATTGGGTTGAAAACGCCTGTTTTGAGACTCTGCACAGAAAGGGTCTGCAGACTGCTGAATCCACACACGGGTTTAACTCGGGAAGTTGAGTGCACACATTGACAACCGTTCTGTTAGGTAGCTGCGTTTTGGATTTAGGAGCAGATATTTCCCTGTGCTTACTGCTGTTTCTTCCATATGCCGGTATTGGGCTGAAAACGCCTGTTTTGAGACTCTGCACAGAAAGGGTCTGCAGACTGCTGAATCCACACACAGCTTTAACTCTGGAAGTTGAGTGCACACATTGACAACCGTTCTGTTAGGTAGCTGCGTTTTGGATTTAGAAGCAGATATTTCCCTGTGCATACTGCTGTTTCTTCCATATGCCGGTATTGGGCTGAAAACGCCTGTTTTGAGACTCTGCACAGAAAGGGTCTGCAGACTGCTGAATCCACACACAGGTTTAACTCTGGAAGTTGAGTGCACACATTGACAACCGTTCTGTTAGGTAGCTGCGTTTTGGATTTAGAAGCAGATATTTCCCTGTGCTTACTGCTGTTTCTGCCAAATGCCGGTATTGGGCTGAAAACGCCTGTTTTGAGACTCTGCACAGAAAGGGTCTGCAGACTGCTGAATCCACACACACGTTTAACTCTGGAAGTTGAGTGCACACATTGACAACCGTTCTGTTAGGTAGCTGCGTTTTGGATTTAGAGGCAGATATTTCCCAGTGCTTACTGCTGTTTCTTCCATATGCCGGTATTGGGCTGAAAACGCCTGTTTTGAGACTCTGCACAGAAAGGGTCTGCAGACTGCTGAATCCACACACGGGTTTAACTCTGGAAGTTGAGTGCACACATTGACAACCGTTCTGTTAGGTAGCTGCGTTTTGGATTTAGAAGCAGATATTTCCCTGTGCTTACTGCTGTTTCTTCCATATGCCGGTATTGGGCTGAAAACGCCTGTTTTTAGACTCTGCACAGAAAGGGTCTGCAGACTGCTGAATCCACACACGGGTTTAACTCTGGAAGTTGAGTGCACACATTGACAACCGTTCTGTTAGGTAGCTGCGTTTTGGATTTAGAAGCAGATATTTCCCTGTGCTTACTGCTGTTTCTTCCATATGCCGGTATTGGGCTGAAAACGCCTGTTTTGAGACTCTGCACAGAAAGGGTCTGCAGACTGCTGAATCCAAACACTGGTTTATCTCTGGAAGTTGAGTGCACACTTTGACAACCGTTCTGTTAGGTAGCTGCGTTTTGGATTTAGAAGCAGATATTTCCCTGTGCTTACTGCTGTTTCTTCCATATGCCGGTATTGGGCTGAAAACGCCTGTTTTGAGACTCTGCACAGAAAGGGTCTGCAGACTGCTGAATCCACACACGGGTTTAACTCTGGAAGTTGAGTGCACACATTGACAACCGTTCTGTTAGGTAGCTGCGTTTTGGATTTAGAAGCAGATATTTCCCTGTGCTTACTGCTGTTTCTTCCATATGCCGGTATTGGGCTGAAAACGCCTGTTTTGAGACTCTGCACAGAAAGGGTCTGCAGACTGCTGAATCCACACACGGGTTTAACTCTGGAAGTTGAGTGCACACATTGACAACCGTTCTGTTAGGTAGCTGCGTTTTGGATTTAGAAGCAGATATTTCCCTGTGCATACTGCTGTTTCTTCCATATGCCGGTATTGGGCTGAAAAGGCCTGTTTTGAGACTCTGCACAGAAAGGGTTTGCAGACTGCTGAATCCACACACGGGTTTACCTCTGGAAGGTGAGTGCACACATTGAAAACCGTTCTGTGAGGTAGCTGCGTTTTGGATTTAGAAGCAGATATTTCCCTGTGCTTACAGCTGTTTCTTCCATATGCCGGTATTGGGCTGAAAACGCCTGTTTTGAGACTCTGCACAGAAAGGGTCTGCAGACTGCTGAATCCACACACAGCTTTAACTCTGGAAGTTGAGTGCACACATTGACAACCGTTCTGTTAGGTAGCTGCGTTTTGGATATAGAAGCAGATATTTCCCTGTGCATACTGCTGTTTCTTCCATATGCCGGTATTGGGCCGAAAACGCCTGTTTTGAGAAGCTGCACAGAAAGGGTCTGCAGACTGCTGAATCCACACACAGGTTTAACTCTGGAAGTTGAGTGCACACATTGACAACCGTTCTGTTAGGTAGCTGCGTTTTGGATTTAGAAGCAGATATTTCCCTGTGCTTACTGCTGTTTCTTCCATATGCCGGTATTGGGCTGAAAACGCCTGTTTTGAGACTCTGCACAGAAAGGGTCTGCAGACTTCTGAATCCACACACGGGTTTAACTCTGGAAGTTGAGTGCACACATTGACAACCGTTCTGTTAGGTAGCTGCGTTTTGGATTTAGGAGCAGATATTTCCCTGTGCTTACTGCTGTTTCTTCCATATGCCGGTATTGGGCTGAAAACGCCTGTTTTGAGACTCTGCACAGAAAGGGTCTGCAGACTGCTGAATCCACACAGGGGTTTATCTCTGGAAGTTGAGTGCACACATTGACAACCGTTCTGTTAGGTAGCTGCATTTTGGATTTAGAAGCAGATATTTCCCAGTGCTTACTGCTGTTTCTTCCATATGCCGGTATTGGGCTGAAAACGCCTGTTTTGAGACTCTGCACAGAAAGGGTCTGCAGACTGCTGAATCCACACACGGGTTTAACTCTGGAAGTTGAGTGCACACATTGACAACCGTTCTGTTAGGTAGCTGCGTTTTGGATTTAGGAGCAGATATTTCCCTGTGCTTACTGCTGTTTCTTCCATATGCCGGTATTGGGCTGAAAACGCCTTTTTTGTGACTCTGCACAGAAAGGGTCTGCAGACTGCTGAATCCACACACTGGTTTAACTCTGGAAGTTGAGTGCACACATTGACAACCGTTCTGTTAGGTAGCTGCGTTTTGGATTTAGAAGCAGATATTTCCCTGTGCTTACTGCTGTTTCTTCCATATGCTGGTATTGGGCTGAAAACACCTGTTTTGAGACTCTGCACAGAAAGGGTCTGCAGACTGCTGAATCCACACACGGGTTTAACTCTGGAAATTGAGTGCACACATTGACAACCGTTCTGTTAGGTAGCTGCGTTTTGGATTTAGAAGCAGATATTTCCCTGTGCATACTGCTGTTTCTTCCATATGCCGGTATTGGGCTGAAAACGCCTGTTTTGAGACTCTGCACAGAAAGGGTCTGCAGACTGCTGAATCCACACACAGGTTTAACTCTGGAAGTTGAGTGCACACATTGACAACCGTTCTGTTAGGTACCTGCGTTTTGGATTTAGAAGCAGATATTTCCCAGTGCTTACTGCTGTTTCTTCCATATGCCGATATTGGGCTGAAAACGCCTGTTTTGAGACTCTGCACAGAAAGGGTCTGCAGACTGCTGAATCCACACACGGGTTTAACTCTGGAAGTTGAGTGCACACATTGACAACCGTTCTGTTAGGTAGCTGCGTTTTGGATTTAGAAGCAGATATTTCCCTGTGCTTACTGCTGTTTCTTCCATATGCCGGTATTGGGCTGAAAACGCCTGTTTTGAGACTCTGCACAGAAAGGGTCTGCAGACTGCTGAATCCACACACGGGTTTAACTCTGGAAGTTGAGTGAACACATTGACAACCGTTCTGTTAGGTAGCTGCGTTTTGGATTTAGAAGCAGATATTTACCTGTGCATACTGCTGTATCTTCCATATGCCGGTATTGGGCTGAAAAGGCCTGCTTTGAGACTCTGCACAGAAAGGGTCTGCAGACTGCTGAATCCACACAGGGGTTTAACTCTGGAAGTTGAGTGCACACATTGACAACCGTTCTGTTAGGTAGCTGCGTTTTGGATTTAGAAGCAGATATTTCCCTGTGCTTACTGCTGTTTCTGCCAAATGCCGGTATTGGGCTGAAAACGCCTGTTTTGAGACTCTGCACAGAAAGGGTCTGCAGACTGCTGAATCCACACACACGTTTAACTCTGGAAGTTGAGTGCACACATTGACAACCGTTCTGTTAGGTAGCTGCGTTTTGGATTTAGAGGCAGATATTTCCCAGTGCTTACTGCTGTTTCTTCCATATGCCGGTATTGGGCTGAAAACGCCTGTTTTGAGACTCTGCACAGAAAGGGTCTGCAGACTGCTGAATCCACACACGGGTTTAACTCTGGAAGTTGAGTGCACACATTGACAACCGTTCTGTTAGGTAGCTGCGTTTTGGATTTAGAAGCAGATATTTCCCTGTGCTTACTGCTGTTTCTTCCATATGCCGGTATTGGGCTGAAAACGCCTGTTTTGAGACTCTGCACAGAAAGGGTCTGCAGACTGCTGAATCCACACACAGCTTTAACTCTGGAAGTTGAGTGCACACATTGACAACCGTTCTGTTAGGTAGCTGCGTTTTGGATTTAGAAGCAGATATTTCCCTGTGCATACTGCTGTTTCTTCCATATGCCGGTATTGGGCCGAAAACGCCTGTTTTGAGAAGCTGCACAGAAAGGGTCTGCAGACTGCTGAATCCACACACAGGTTTTACTCTGGAAGTTGAGTGCAGACATTGACAACCGTTCTGTTAGGTAGCTGCGTTTTGGATTTAGAAGCAGATATTTCCCTGTGCTTACTGCTGTTTCTTCCATATGCCGGTATTGGGTTGAAAACGCCTGTTTTGAGACTCTGCACAGAAAGGGTCTGCAGACTGCTGAATCCACACACGGGTTTAACTCGGGAAGTTGAGTGCACACATTGACAACCGTTCTGTTAGGTAGCTGCGTTTTGGATTTAGGAGCAGATATTTCCCTGTGCATACTGCTGTTTCTTCCATATGCCGGTATTGGGCTGAAAACGCCTGTTTTGAGACTCTGCACAGAAAGGGTCTGCAGACTGCTGAATCCACACACAGCTTTAACTCTGGAAGTTGAGTGCACACATTGACAACCGTTCTGTTAGGTAGCTGCGTTTTGGATTTAGAAGCAGATATTTCCCTGTGCATACTGCTGTTTCTTCCATATGCCGGTATTGGGCTGAAAACGCCTGTTTTGAGACTCTGCACAGAAAGGGTCTGCAGACTGCTGAATCCACACACGGGTTTAACTCTGGAAGTTGAGTGCACACATTGACAACCGTTCTGTTAGGTAGCTGCGTTTTGGATTTAGAAGCAGATATTTCCCTGTGCTTACTGCTGTTTCTGCCAAATGCCGGTATTGGGCTGAAAACGCCTGTTTTGAGACTCTGCACAGAAAGGGTCTGCAGACTGCTGAATCCACACACACGTTTAACTCTGGAAGTTGAGTGCACACATTGACAACCGTTCTGTTAGGTAGCTGCGTTTTGGATTTAGAGGCAGATATTTCCCAGTGCTTACTGCTGTTTCTTCCATATGCCGGTATTGGGCTGAAAACGCCTGTTTTGAGACTCTGCACAGAAAGGGTCTGCAGACTGCTGAATTCACACACGGGTTTAACTCTGGAAGTTGAGTGCACACATTGACAACCGTTCTGTTAGGTAGCTGCGTTTTGGATTTAGAAGCAGATATTTCCCTGTGCTTACTGCTGTTTCTTCCATATGCCGGTATTGGGCTGAAAACGCCTGTTTTTAGACTCTGCACAGAAAGGGTCTGCAGACTGCTGAATCCACACACGGGTTTAACTCTGGAAGTTGAGTGCACACATTGACAACCGTTCTGTTAGGTAGCTGCGTTTTGGATTTAGAAGCAGATATTTCCCTGTGCTTACTGCTGTTTCTTCCATATGCCGGTATTGGGCTGAAAACGCCTGTTTTGAGACTCTGCACAGAAAGGGTCTGCAGACTGCTGAATCCAAACACTGGTTTATCTCTGGAAGTTGAGTGCACACTTTGACAACCGTTCTGTTAGGTAGCTGCGTTTTGGATTTAGAAGCAGATATTTCCCTGTGCTTACTGCTGTTTCTTCCATATGCCGGTATTGGGCTGAAAACGCCTGTTTTGAGACTCTGCACAGAAAGGGTCTGCAGACTGCTGAATCCACACACGGGTTTAACTCTGGAAGTTGAGTGCACACATTGACAACCGTTCTGTTAGGTAGCTGCGTTTTGGATTTAGAAGCAGATATTTCCCTGTGCTTACTGCTGTTTCTTCCATATGCCGGTATTGGGCTGAAAACGCCTGTTTTGAGACTCTGCACAGAAAGGGTCTGCAGACTGCTGAATCCACACACGGGTTTAACTCTGGAAGTTGAGTGCACACATTGACAACCGTTCTGTTAGGTAGCTGCGTTTTGGATTTAGAAGCAGATATTTCCCTGTGCATACTGCTGTTTCTTCCATATGCCGGTATTGGGCTGAAAAGGCCTGTTTTGAGACTCTGCACAGAAAGGGTTTGCAGACTGCTGAATCCACACACGGGTTTACCTCTGGAAGGTGAGTGCACACATTGAAAACCGTTCTGTGAGGTAGCTGCGTTTTGGATTTAGAAGCAGATATTTCCCTGTGCTTACAGCTGTTTCTTCCATATGCCGGTATTGGGCTGAAAACGCCTGTTTTGAGACTCTGCACAGAAAGGGTCTGCAGACTGCTGAATCCACACACAGCTTTAACTCTGGAAGTTGAGTGCACACATTGACAACCGTTCTGTTAGGTAGCTGCGTTTTGGATATAGAAGCAGATATTTCCCTGTGCATACTGCTGTTTCTTCCATATGCCGGTATTGGGCCGAAAACGCCTGTTTTGAGAAGCTGCACAGAAAGGGTCTGCAGACTGCTGAATCCACACACAGGTTTAACTCTGGAAGTTGAGTGCACACATTGACAACCGTTCTGTTAGGTAGCTGCGTTTTGGATTTAGAAGCAGATATTTCCCTGTGCTTACTGCTGTTTCTTCCATATGCCGGTATTGGGCTGAAAACGCCTGTTTTGAGACTCTGCACAGAAAGGGTCTGCAGACTTCTGAATCCACACACGGGTTTAACTCTGGAAGTTGAGTGCACACATTGACAACCGTTCTGTTAGGTAGCTGCGTTTTGGATTTAGGAGCAGATATTTCCCTGTGCTTACTGCTGTTTCTTCCATATGCCGGTATTGGGCTGAAAACGCCTGTTTTGAGACTCTGCACAGAAAGGGTCTGCAGACTGCTGAATCCACACAGGGGTTTATCTCTGGAAGTTGAGTGCACACATTGACAACCGTTCTGTTAGGTAGCTGCATTTTGGATTTAGAAGCAGATATTTCCCAGTGCTTACTGCTGTTTCTTCCATATGCCGGTATTGGGCTGAAAACGCCTGTTTTGAGACTCTGCACAGAAAGGGTCTGCAGACTGCTGAATCCACACACGGGTTTAACTCTGGAAGTTGAGTGCACACATTGACAACCGTTCTGTTAGGTAGCTGCGTTTTGGATTTAGGAGCAGATATTTCCCTGTGCTTACTGCTGTTTCTTCCATATGCCGGTATTGGGCTGAAAACGCCTTTTTTGTGACTCTGCACAGAAAGGGTCTGCAGACTGCTGAATCCACACACGGGTTTAACTCTGGAAGTTGAGTGCACACATTGACAACCGTTCTGTTAGGTAGCTGCGTTTTGGATTTAGAAGCAGATATTTCCCTGTGCTTACTGCTGTTTCTTCCATATGCTGGTATTGGGCTGAAAACGCCTGTTTTGAGACTCTGCACAGAAAGGGTCTGCAGACTGCTGAATCCACACACGGGTTTAACTCTGGAAGTTGAGTGCACACATTGACAACCGTTCTGTTAGGTAGCTGCGTTTTGGATTTAGAAGCAGATATTTCCCTGTGCATACTGCTGTTTCTTCCATATGCCGGTATTGGGCTGAAAACGCCTGTTTTGAGACTCTGCACAGAAAGGGTCTGCAGACTGCTGAATCCACACACAGGTTTAACTCTGGAAGTTGAGTGCACACATTGACAACCGTTCTGTTAGGTACCTGCGTTTTGGATTTAGAAGCAGATATTTCCCAGTGCTTACTGCTGTTTCTTCCATATGCCGATATTGGGCTGAAAACGCCTGTTTTGAGACTCTGCACAGAAAGGGTCTGCAGACTGCTGAATCCACACACGGGTTTAACTCTGGAAGTTGAGTGCACACATTGACAACCGTTCTGTTAGGTAGCTGCGTTTTGGATTTAGAAGCAGATATTTCCCTGTGCTTACTGCTGTTTCTTCCATATGCCGGTATTGGGCTGAAAACGCCTGTTTTGAGACTCTGCACAGAAAGGGTCTGCAGACTGCTGAATCCACACACGGGTTTAACTCTGGAAGTTGAGTGAACACATTGACAACCGTTCTGTTAGGTAGCTGCGTTTTGGATTTAGAAGCAGATATTTACCTGTGCATACTGCTGTATCTTCCATATGCCGGTATTGGGCTGAAAAGGCCTGCTTTGAGACTCTGCACAGAAAGGGTCTGCAGACTGCTGAATCCACACAGGGGTTTAACTCTGGAAGTTGAGTGCACACATTGACAACCGTTCTGTTAGGTAGCTGCGTTTTGGATTTAGAAGCAGATATTTCCCTGTGCTTACTGCTGTTTCTGCCAAATGCCGGTATTGGGATGAAAACGCCTGTTTTGAGACTCTGCACAGAAAGGGTCTGCAGACTGCTGAATCCACACACACGTTTAACTCTGGAAGTTGAGTGCACACATTGACAACCGTTCTGTTAGGTAGCTGCGTTTTGGATTTAGAGGCAGATATTTCCCAGTGCTTACTGCTGTTTCTTCCATATGCCGGTATTGGGCTGAAAACGCCTGTTTTGAGACTCTGCACAGAAAGGGTCTGCAGACTGCTGAATCCACACACGGGTTTAACTCTGGAAGTTGAGTGCACACATTGACAACCGTTCTGTTAGGTAGCTGCGTTTTGGATTTAGAAGCAGATATTTCCCTGTGCTTACTGCTGTTTCTTCCATATGCCGGTATTGGGCTGAAAACGCCTGTTTTTAGACTCTGCACAGAAAGGGTCTGCAGACTGCTGAATCCACACACGGGTTTAACTCTGGAAGTTGAGTGCACACATTGACAACCGTTCTGTTAGGTAGCTGCGTTTTGGATTTAGAAGCAGATATTTCCCTGTGCTTACTGCTGTTTCTTCCATATGCCGGTATTGGGCTGAAAACGCCTGTTTTGAGACTCTGCACAGAAAGGGTCTGCAGACTGCTGAATCCAAACACTGGTTTATCTCTGGAAGTTGAGTGCACACTTTGACAACCGTTCTGTTAGGTAGCTGCGTTTTGGATTTAGAAGCAGATATTTCCCTGTGCTTACTGCTGTTTCTTCCATATGCCGGTATTGGGCTGAAAACGCCTGTTTTGAGACTCTGCACAGAAAGGGTCTGCAGACTGCTGAATCCACACACGGGTTTAACTCTGGAAGTTGAGTGCACACATTGACAACCGTTCTGTTAGGTAGCTGCGTTTTGGATTTAGAAGCAGATATTTCCCTGTGCTTACTGCTGTTTCTTCCATATGCCGGTATTGGGCTGAAAACGCCTGTTTTGAGACTCTGCACAGAAAGGGTCTGCAGACTGCTGAATCCACACACGGGTTTAACTCTGGAAGTTGAGTGCACACATTGACAACCGTTCTGTTAGGTAGCTGCGTTTTGGATTTAGAAGCAGATATTTCCCTGTGCATACTGCTGTTTCTTCCATATGCCGGTATTGGGCTGAAAAGGCCTGTTTTGAGACTCTGCACAGAAAGGGTTTGCAGACTGCTGAATCCACACACGGGTTTACCTCTGGAAGGTGAGTGCACACATTGAAAACCGTTCTGTGAGGTAGCTGCGCTTTGGATTTAGAAGCAGATATTTCCCTGTGCTTACAGCTGTTTCTTCCATATGCCGGTATTGGGCTGAAAACGCCTGTTTTGAGACTCTGCACAGAAAGGGTCTGCAGACTGCTGAATCCACACACAGCTTTAACTCTGGAAGTTGAGTGCACACATTGACAACCGTTCTGTTAGGTAGCTGCGTTTTGGATATAGAAGCAGATATTTCCCTGTGCATACTGCTGTTTCTTCCATATGCCGGTATTGGGCCGAAAACGCCTGTTTTGAGAAGCTGCACAGAAAGGGTCTGCAGACTGCTGAATCCACACACAGGTTTAACTCTGGAAGTTGAGTGCACACATTGACAACCGTTCTGTTAGGTAGCTGCGTTTTGGATTTAGAAGCAGATATTTCCCTGTGCTTACTGCTGTTTCTTCCATATGCTGGTATTGGGCTGAAAACGCCTGTTTTGAGACTCTGCACAGAAAGGGTCTGCAGACTTCTGAATCCACACACGGGTTTAACTCTGGAAGTTGAGTGCACACATTGACAACCGTTCTGTTAGGTAGCTGCGTTTTGGATTTAGGAGCAGATATTTCCCTGTGCTTACTGCTGTTTCTTCCATATGCCGGTATTGGGCTGAAAACGCCTGTTTTGAGACTCTGCACAGAAAGGGTCTGCAGACTGCTGAATCCACACAGGGGTTTATCTCTGGAAGTTGAGTGCACACATTGACAACCGTTCTGTTAGGTAGCTGCATTTTGGATTTAGAAGCAGATATTTCCCAGTGCTTACTGCTGTTTCTTCCATATGCCGGTATTGGGCTGAAAACGCCTGTTTTGAGACTCTGCACAGAAAGTGTCTGCAGACTGCTGAATCCACACACGGGTTTAACTCTGGATGTTGAGTGCACACATTGACAACCGTTCTGTTAGGTAGCTGCGTTTTGGATTTAGGAGCAGATATTTCCCTGTGCTTACTGCTGTTTCTTCCATATGCCGGTATTGGGCTGAAAACGCCTTTTTTGTGACTCTGCACAGAAAGGGTCTGCAGACTGCTGAATCCACACACGGGTTTAACTCTGGAAGTTGAGTGCACACATTGACAACCGTTCTGTTAGGTAGCTGCGTTTTGGATTTAGAAGCAGATATTTCCCTGTGCTTACTGCTGTTTCTTCCATATGCTGGTATTGGGCTGAAAACGCCTGTTTTGAGACTCTGCACAGAAAGGGTCTGCAGACTGCTGAATCCACACACGGGTTTAACTCTGGAAGTTGAGTGCACACATTGACAACCGTTCTGTTAGGTAGCTGCGTTTTGGATTTAGAAGCAGATATTTCCCTGTGCATACTGCTGTTTCTTCCATATGCCGGTATTGGGCTGAAAACGCCTGTTTTGAGACTCTGCACAGAAAGGGTCTGCAGACTGCTGAATCCACACACAGGTTTAACTCTGGAAGTTGAGTGCACACATTGACAACCGTTCTGTTAGGTACCTGCGTTTTGGATTTAGAAGCAGATATTTCCCAGTGCTTACTGCTGTTTCTTCCATATGCCGATATTGGGCTGAAAACGCCTGTTTTGAGACTCTGCACAGAAAGGGTCTGCAGACTGCTGAATCCACACACGGGTTTAACTCTGGAAGTTGAGTGCACACATTGACAACCGTTCTGTTAGGTAGCTGCGTTTTGGATTTAGAAGCAGATATTTCCCTGTGCTTACTGCTGTTTCTTCCATATGCCGGTATTGGGCTGAAAACGCCTGTTTTGAGACTCTGCACAGAAAGGGTCTGCAGACTGCTGAATCCACACACGGGTTTAACTCTGGAAGTTGAGTGAACACATTGACAACCGTTCTGTTAGGTAGCTGCGTTTTGGATTTAGAAGCAGATATTTACCTGTGCATACTGCTGTATCTTCCATATGCCGGTATTGGGCTGAAAAGGCCTGCTTTGAGACTCTGCACAGAAAGGGTTTGCAGACTGCTGAATCCACACACGGGATTAACTCTGGAAGGTGAGTGCACACATTGACAACCGTTCTGTTAGGTAGCTGCGTTTTGGATTTAGAAGCAGATATTTCCCTGTGCTTACTGCTGTTTCTTCCATATGCCGGTATTGGGCTGAAAACGCCTGTTTTGAGACTCTGCACAGAAAGGGTCTGCAGACTGCTGAATCCACACAGGGGTTTAACTCTGGAAGTTGAGTGCACACATTGACAACCGTTCTGTTAGGTAGCTGCGTTTTGGATTTAGAAGCAGATATTTCCCAGTGCTTACTGCTGTTTCTTCCATATGCCGGTATTGGGCTGAAAACGCCTGTTTTGAGACTCTGCACAGAAAGGGTCTGCAGACTGCTGAATCCACACACGCGTTTAACTCTGGAAGTTGAGTGCACACATTGACAACCGTTCTGTTAGGTAGCTGCGTTTTGGATTTAGAGGCAGATATTTCCCAGTGCTTACTGCTGTTTCTTCCATATGCCGGTATTGGGCTGAAAACGCCTGTTTTTAGACTCTGCACAGAAAGGGTCTGCAGACTGCTGAATCCACACACGGGTTTAACTCTGGAAGTTGAGTGCACACATTGACAACCGTTCTGTTAGGTAGCTGCGTTTTGGATTTAGAAGCAGATATTTCCCTGTGCTTACTGCTGTTTCTTCCATATGCCGGTATTGGGCTGAAAACGCCTGTTTTGAGACTCTGCACAGAAAGGGTCTGCAGACTGCTGAATCCACACAGGGGTTTATCTCTGGAAGTTGAGTGCACACATTGACAACCGTTCTGTTAGGTAGCTGCGTTTTGGATTTAGAAGCAGATATTTCCCTGTGCATACTGCTGTTTCTTCCATATGCCGGTATTGGGCCGAAAACGCCTGTTTTGAGAAGCTGCACAGAAAGGGTCTGCAGACTGCTGAATCCACACACAGGTTTAACTCTGGAAGTTGAGTGCACACATTGACAACCGTTCTGTTAGGTAGCTGCGTTTTGGATTTAGAAGCAGATATTTCCCTGTGCTTACTGCTGTTTCTTCCATATGCCGGTATTGGGCTGAAAACGCCTGTTTTGAGACTCTGCACAGAAAGGGTCTGCAGACTGCTGAATCCACACACGGGTTTAACTCTGGAAGTTGAGTGCACACATTGACAACCGTTCTGTTAGGTAGCTGCGTTTTGGATTTAGAAGCAGATATTTCCCTGTGCATACTGCTGTTTCTTCCATATGCCAGTATTGGGCTGAAAACGCCTGTTTTTAGACTCTGCACAGAAAGGGTTTGCAGACTGCAGAATCCACACACGGGTTTACCTCTGGAAGGTGAGTGCACACATTGAAAACCGTTCTGTGAGGTAGCTGCGTTTTGGATTTAGAAGCAGATATTTCCCTGTGCTTACAGCTGTTTCTTCCATATGCCGGTATTGGGCTGAAAACGCCTGTTTTGAGACTCTGCACAGAAAGGGTCTGCAGACTGCTGAATCCACACACAGCTTTAACTCTGGAAGTTGAGTGCACACATTGACAACCGTTCTGTTAGGTAGCTGCGTTTTGGATTTAGAAGCAGATATTTCCCTGTGCATACTGCTGTTTCTTCCATATGCCGGTATTGGGCCGAAAACGCCTGTTTTGAGAAGCTGCACAGAAAGGGTCTGCAGACTGCTGAATCCACACACAGGTTTAACTCTGGAAGTTGAGTGCACACATTGACAACCGTTCTGTTAGTTAGCTGCGTTTTGGATTTAGAAGCAGATATTTCCCTGTGCTTACTGCTGTTTCTTCCATATGCCGGTATTGGGCTGAAAACGCCTGTTTTGAGACTCTGCACAGAAAGGGTCTGCAGACTTCTGAATCCACACACGGGTTTAACTCTGGAAGTTGAGTGCACACATTGACAACCGTTCTGTTAGGTAGCTGCGTTTTGGATTTAGGAGCAGATATTTCCCTGTGCTTACTGCTGTTTCTTCCATATGCCGGTATTGGGCTGAAAACGCCTGTTTTGAGACTCTGCACAGAAAGGGTCTGCAGACTGCTGAATCCACACAGGGGTTTATCTCTGGAAGTTGAGTGCACACATTGACAACCGTTCTGTTAGGTAGCTGCATTTTGGATTTAGAAGCAGATATTTCCCAGTGCTTACTGCTGTTTCTTCCATATGCCGGTATTGGGCTGAAAACGCCTGTTTTGAGACTCTGCACAGAAAGGGTCTGCAGACTGCTGAATCCACACACGGGTTTAACTCTGGAAGTTGAGTGCACACATTGACAACCGTTCTGTTAGGTAGCTGCGTTTTGGATTTAGGAGCAGATATTTCCCTGTGCTTACTGCTGTTTCCTCCATATGCCGGTATTGGGCTGAAAACGCCTTTTTTGTGACTCTGCACAGAAAGGGTCTGCAGACTGCTGAATCCACACACGGGTTTAACTCTGGAAGTTGAGTGCACACATTGACAACCGTTCTGTTAGGTAGCTGCGTTTTGGATTTAGAAGCAGATATTTCCCTGTGCTTACTGCTGTTTCTTCCATATGCCGGTATTGGGCTGAAAACGCCTGTTTTGAGACTCTGCACAGAAAGGGTCTGCAGACTGCTGAATCCACACACGGGTTTAACTCTGGAAGTTGAGTGCACACATTGACAACCGTTCTGTTAGGTAGCTGCGTTTTGGATTTAGAAGCAGATATTTCCCTGTGCATACTGCTGTTTCTTCCATATGCCGGTATTGGGCTGAAAACGCCTGTTTTGAGACTCTGCACAGAAAGGGTCTGCAGACTGCTGAATCCACACACAGGTTTAACTCTGGAAGTTGAGTGCACACATTGACAACCGTTCTGTTAGGTACCTGCGTTTTGGATTTAGAAGCAGATATTTCCCAGTGCTTACTGCTGTTTCTTCCATATGCCGATATTGGGCTGAAAACGCCTGTTTTGAGACTCTGCACAGAAAGGGTCTGCAGACTGCTGAATCCACACACGGGTTTAACTCTGGAAGTTGAGTGCACACATTGACAACCGTTCTGTTAGGTAGCTGCGTTTTGGATTTAGAAGCAGATATTTACCTGTGCATACTGCTGTATCTTCCATATGCCGGTATTGGGCTGAAAAGGCCTGTTTTGAGACTCTGCACAGAAAGGTTTTGCAGACTGCTGAATCCACACACGGGTTTAACTCTGGAAGGTGAGTGCACACATTGACAACCGTTCTGTTAGGTAGCTGCGTTTTCGATTTAGAAGCAGATATTTCCCTGTGCTTACTGCTGTTTCTTCCATATGCCGGTATTGGGCTGAAAACGCCTGTTTTGAGACTCTGCACAGAAAGGGTCTGCAGACTGCTGAATCCACACAGGGGTTTAACTCTGGAAGTTGAGTGCACACATTGACAACCGTTCTGTTAGGTAGCTGCGTTTTGGATTTAGAAGCAGATATTTCCCAGTGCTTACTGCTGTTTCTTCCATATGCCGGTATTGGGCTGAAAACGCCTGTTTTGAGACTCTGCACAGAAAGGGTCTGCAGACTGCTGAATCCACACACGCGTTTAACTCTGGAAGTTGAGTGCACACATTGACAACCGTTCTGTTAGGTAGCTGCGTTTTGGATTTAGAGGCAGATATTTCCCAGTGCTTACTGCTGTTTCTTCCATATGCCGGTATTGGGCTGAAAACGCCTGTTTTTAGACTCTGCACAGAAAGGGTCTGCAGACTGCTGAATCCACACACGGGTTTAACTCTGGAAGTTGAGTGCACACATTGACAACCGTTCTGTTAGGTAGCTGCGTTTTGGATTTAGAAGCAGATATTTCCCTGTGCTTACTGCTGTTTCTTCCATATGCCGGTATTGGGCTGAAAACGCCTGTTTTGAGACTCTGCACAGAAAGGGTTTGCAGACTGCTGAATCCACACAGGGGTTTATCTCTGGAAGTTGAGTGCACACATTGACAACCGTTCTGTTAGGTAGCTGCGTTTTGGATTTAGAAGCAGATATTTCCCAGTGCTTACTGCTGTTTCTTCCATATGCCGGTATTGGGCTGAAAACGCCTGTTTTGAGACTCTGCACAGAAAGGGTCTGCAGACTGCTGAATCCACACACGGGTTTAACTCTGGACGTTGAGTGCACACATTGACAACCGTTCTGTTAGGTAGCTGCGTTTTGGATTTAGGAGCAGATATTTCCCTGTGCTTACTGCTGTTTATTCCTTATGCCGGTATTGGGCTGAAAACGCCTGTTTTGAGACTCTGCACAGAAAGGGTCTGCAGACTGCTGAATCCACACACAGCTTTAACTCTGGAAGTTGAGTGCACACATTGACAACCGTTCTGTTAGGTAGCTGCGTTTTGGATTTAGAAGCAGATATTTCCCTGTGCATACTGCTGTTTCTTCCATATGCCGGTATTGGGCCGAAAACGCCTGTTTTGAGAAGCTGCACAGAAAGGGTCTGCAGACTGCTGAATCCACACACAGGTTTAACTCTGGAAGTTGAGTGCACACATTGACAACCGTTCTGTTAGGTAGCTGCGTTTTGGATTTAGAAGCAGATATTTCCCTGTGCTTACTGCTGTTTCTTCCATATGCCGGTATTGGGCTGAAAACGCCTGTTTTTAGACTCTGCACAGAAAGGGTCTGCAGACTGCTGAATCCACACACGGGTTTAACTCTGGAAGTTGAGTGCACACATTGACAACCGTTCTGTTAGGTAGCTGCGTTTTGGATTTAGGAGCAGATATTTCCCTGTGCTTACTGCTGTTTCTTCCATATGCCGGTATTGGGCTGAAAACGCCTGTTTTGAGACTCTGCACAGAAAGGGTCTGCAGACTGCTGAATCCACAAACGGGTTTATCTCTGAAAGTTGAGGGCACACATTGACAACCTTTCTGTTAGGTAGCTGCGTTTTGGATTTAGAAGCAGATATTTCCCTGTGCTTACTGCTGTTTCTTCCATATGCCGATACTGGGCTGAAAACGCCTGTTTTGAGACTCTGCACAGAAAGGGTCTGCAGACTGCTGAACCCACACACGGGTTTAACTCTGGAAGTTGAGTGCACACATTGACAACCGTTCTGTTAGGTAGCTGCGTTTTGGATTTAGAAGCAGATATTTCCCTGTGCTTACTGCTGTTTCTTCCATATGCCGGTATTGGGCTGAAAACGCCTGTTTTGAGACTCTGCACAGAAAGGGTCTGCAGACTGCTGAATCCACACACGGGTTTAACTCTGGAAGTTGAGTGCACACATTGACAACCGTTCTGTTAGGTAGCTGCCTTTTGGATTTAGAAGCAGATATTTCCCTGTGCTTACTGCTGTTTCTTCCATATGCCGGTATTGGGCTGAAAACGCCTGTTTTGAGACTCTGCACAGAAAGGGTCTGCAGACTGCTGAATCCACAAACGGGTTTATCTCTGAAAGTTGAGGGCACACATTGACAACCGTTCTGTTAGGTAGCTGCGTTTTGGATTTAGAAGCAGATATTTCCCAGTGCTTACTGCTGTTTCTTCCATATGCCGGTATTGGGCTGAAAACGCCTGTTTTGAGACTCTGCACAGAAAGGGTCTGCAGACTGCTGAATCCAAACACTGGTTTATCTCTGGAAGTTGAGTGCACACTTTGACAACCGTTCTGTTAGGTAGCTGCGTTTTGGATTTAGAAGCAGATATTTCCCTGTGCTTACTGCTGTTTCTTCCATATGCCGGTATTGGGCTGAAAACGCCTGTTTTGAGACTCTGCACAGAAAGGGTCTGCAGACTGCTGAATCCACACACGCGTTTAACTCTGGAAGTTGAGTGCACACATTGACAACCGTTCTGTTAGGTAGCTGCGTTTTGGATTTAGAGGCAGATATTTCCCAGTGCTTACTGCTGTTTCTTCCATATGCCGGTATTGGGTTGAAAACGCCTGTTTTGAGACTCTGCACAGAAAGGGTCTGCAGACTGCTGAATCCACACACGGGTTTAACTCTGGAAGTTGAGTGCACACATTGACAACCGTTCTGTTAGGTAGCTGCGTTTTGGATTTAGAAGCAGATATTTCCCTGTGCTTACTGCTGTTTCTTCCATATGCCGGTATTGGGCTGAAAACGCCTGTTTTGAGACTCTGCACAGAAAGGGTCTGCAGACTGCTGAATCCACACACAGCTTTAACTCTGGAAGTTGAGTGCACACATTGACAACCGTTCTGTTAGGTAGCTGCGTTTTGGATTTAGAAGCAGATATTTCCCTGTGCATACTGCTGTTTCTTCCATATGCCGGTATTGGGCCGAAAACGCCTGTTTTGAGAAGCTGCACAGAAAGGGTCTGCAGACTGCTGAATCCACACACAGGTTTAACTCTGGAAGTTGAGTGCAGACATTGACAACCGTTCTGTTAGGTAGCTGCGTTTTGGATTTAGAAGCAGATATTTCCCTGTGCTTACTGCTGTTTCTTCCATATGCCGGTATTGGGTTGAAAACGCCTGTTTTGAGACTCTGCACAGAAAGGGTCTGCAGACTGCTGAATCCACACACGGGTTTAACTCGGGAAGTTGAGTGCACACATTGACAACCGTTCTGTTAGGTAGCTGCGTTTTGGATTTAGGAGCAGATATTTCCCTGTGCTTACTGCTGTTTCTTCCATATGCCGGTATTGGGCTGAAAACGCCTGTTTTGAGACTCTGCACAGAAAGGGTCTGCAGACTGCTGAATCCACACACAGCTTTAACTCTGGAAGTTGAGTGCACACATTGACAACCGTTCTGTTAGGTAGCTGCGTTTTGGATTTAGAAGCAGATATTTCCCTGTGCATACTGCTGTTTCTTCCATATGCCGGTATTGGGCTGAAAACGCCTGTTTTGAGACTCTGCACAGAAAGGGTCTGCAGACTGCTGAATCCACACACAGGTTTAACTCTGGAAGTTGAGTGCACACATTGACAACCGTTCTGTTAGGTAGCTGCGTTTTGGATTTAGAAGCAGATATTTCCCTGTGCTTACTGCTGTTTCTGCCAAATGCCGGTATTGGGCTGAAAACGCCTGTTTTGAGACTCTGCACAGAAAGGGTCTGCAGACTGCTGAATCCACACACACGTTTAACTCTGGAAGTTGAGTGCACACATTGACAACCGTTCTGTTAGGTAGCTGCGTTTTGGATTTAGAGGCAGATATTTCCCAGTGCTTACTGCTGTTTCTTCCATATGCCGGTATTGGGCTGAAAACGCCTGTTTTGAGACTCTGCACAGAAAGGGTCTGCAGACTGCTGAATCCACACACGGGTTTAACTCTGGAAGTTGAGTGCACACATTGACAACCGTTCTGTTAGGTAGCTGCGTTTTGGATTTAGAAGCAGATATTTCCCTGTGCTTACTGCTGTTTCTTCCATATGCCGGTATTGGGCTGAAAACGCCTGTTTTTAGACTCTGCACAGAAAGGGTCTGCAGACTGCTGAATCCACACACGGGTTTAACTCTGGAAGTTGAGTGCACACATTGACAACCGTTCTGTTAGGTAGCTGCGTTTTGGATTTAGAAGCAGATATTTCCCTGTGCTTACTGCTGTTTCTTCCATATGCCGGTATTGGGCTGAAAACGCCTGTTTTGAGACTCTGCACAGAAAGGGTCTGCAGACTGCTGAATCCAAACACTGGTTTATCTCTGGAAGTTGAGTGCACACTTTGACAACCGTTCTGTTAGGTAGCTGCGTTTTGGATTTAGAAGCAGATATTTCCCTGTGCTTACTGCTGTTTCTTCCATATGCCGGTATTGGGCTGAAAACGCCTGTTTTGAGACTCTGCACAGAAAGGGTCTGCAGACTGCTGAATCCACACACGGGTTTAACTCTGGAAGTTGAGTGCACACATTGACAACCGTTCTGTTAGGTAGCTGCGTTTTGGATTTTGAAGCAGATATTTCCCTGTGCATACTGCTGTTTCTTCCATATGCCGGTATTGGGCTGAAAACGCCTGTTTTGAGACTCTGCACAGAAAGGGTTTGCAGACTGCTGAATCCACACACGGGTTTACCTCTGGAAGGTGAGTGCACACATTGAAAACCGTTCTGTGAGGTAGCTGCGTTTTGGATTTAGAAGCAGATATTTCCCTGTGCTTACAGCTGTTTCTTCCATATGCCGGTATTGGGCTGAAAACGCCTGTTTTGAGACTCTGCACAGAAAGGGTCTGCAGACTGCTGAATCCACACACAGCTTTAACTCTGGAAGTTGAGTGCACACATTGACAACCGTTCTGTTAGGTAGCTGCGTTTTGGATTTAGAAGCAGATATTTCCCTGTGCATACTGCTGTTTCTTCCATATGCCGGTATTGGGCCGAAAACGCCTGTTTTGAGAAGCTGCACAGAAAGGGTCTGCAGACTGCTGAATCCACAAACGGGTTTAACTCTGGAAGTTGAGTGCACACATTGACAACCGTTCTGTTAGGTAGCTGCGTTTTGGATTTAGAAGCAGATATTTCCCTGTGCTTACTGCTGTTTCTTCCATATGCCGGTATTGGGCTGAAAACGCCTGTTTTGAGACTCTGCACAGAAAGGGTCTGCAGACTTCTGAATCCACACACGGGTTTAACTCTGGAAGTTGAGTGCACACATTGACAACCGTTCTGTTAGGTAGCTGCGTTTTGGATTTAGGAGCAGATATTTCCCTGTGCTTACTGCTGTTTCTTCCATATGCCGGTATTGGGCTGATAACGCCTGTTTTGAGACTCTGCACAGAAAGCGTCTGCAGACTGCTGAATCCACACACAGCTTTAACTCTGGAAGTTGAGTGCACACATTGACAACCGTTCTGTTAGGTAGCTGCGTTTTGGATTTAGAAGCAGATATTTCCCTGTGCATACTGCTGTTTCTTCCATATGCCGGTATTGGGCCGAAAACGCCTGTTTTGAGAAGCTGCACAGAAAGGGTCTGCAGACTGCTGAATCCACACACAGGTTTAACTCTGGAAGTTGAGTGCAGACATTGACAACCGTTCTGTTAGGTAGCTGCGTTTTGGATTTAGAAGCAGATATTTCCCTGTGCTTACTGCTGTTTCTTCCATATGCCGGTATTGGGTTGAAAACGCCTGTTTTGAGACTCTGCACAGAAAGGGTCTGCAGACTGCTGAATCCACACACGGGTTTAACTCGGGAAGTTGAGTGCACACATTGACAACCGTTCTGTTAGGTAGCTGCGTTTTGGATTTAGGAGCAGATATTTCCCTGTGCTTACTGCTGTTTCTTCCATATGCCGGTATTGGGCTGAAAACGCCTGTTTTGAGACTCTGCACAGAAAGGGTCTGCAGACTGCTGAATCCACACACAGCTTTAACTCTGGAAGTTGAGTGCACACATTGACAACCGTTCTGTTAGGTAGCTGCGTTTTGGATTTAGAAGCAGATATTTCCCTGTGCATACTGCTGTTTCTTCCATATGCCGGTATTGGGCTGAAAACGCCTGTTTTGAGACTCTGCACAGAAAGGGTCTGCAGACTGCTGAATCCACACACAGGTTTAACTCTGGAAGTTGAGTGCACACATTGACAACCGTTCTGTTAGGTAGCTGCGTTTTGGATTTAGAAGCAGATATTTCCCTGTGCTTACTGCTGTTTCTTCCAAATGCCGGTATTGGGCTGAAAACGCCTGTTTTGAGACTCTGCACAGAAAGGGTCTGCAGACTGCTGAATCCACACACACGTTTAACTCTGGAAGTTGAGTGCACACATTGACAACCGTTCTGTTAGGTAGCTGCGTTTTGGATTTAGAGGCAGATATTTCCCAGTGCTTACTGCTGTTTCTTCCATAAGCCGGTATTGGGCTGAAAACGCCTGTTTTGAGACTCTGCACAGAAAGGGTCTGCAGACTGCTGAATCCACACACGGGTTTAACTCTGGAAGTTGAGTGCACACATTGACAACCGTTCTGTTAGGTAGCTGCGTTTTGGATTTAGAAGCAGATATTTCCCAGTGCTTACTGCTGTTTCTTCCATATGCCGGTATTGGGCTGAAAACGCCTGTTTTTAGACTCTGCACAGAAAGGGTCTGCAGACTGCTGAATCCACACACGGGTTTAACTCTGGAAGTTGAGTGCACACATTGACAACCGCTCTGTTACGTAGCTGCGTTTTGGATTTAGAAGCAGATATTTCCCTGTGCTTACTGCTGTTTCTTCCATATGCCGGTATTGGGCTGAAAACGCCTGTTTTGAGACTCTGCACAGAAAGGGTCTGCAGACTGCTGAATCCACACAGGGGTTTAACTCTGGAAGTTGAGTGCACACATTGACAACCGTTCTGTTAGGTAGCTGCGTTTTGGATTTAGAAGCAGATATTTCCCTGTGCTTACTGCTGTTTCTTCCATATGCCGGTATTGGGCTGAAAACGCCTGTTTTGAGACTCTGCACAGAAAGGGTCTGCAGACTGCTGAATCCACACACGGGTTTAACTCTGGAAGTTGAGTGCACACATTGACAACCGTTCTGTTAGGTAGCTGCGTTTTGGATTTAGGAGCAGATATTTCCCTGTGCTTACTGCTGTTTCTTCCATATGCCGGTATTGGGCTGAAAACGCCTGTTTTGAAATTCTGCACAGAAAGGGTCTGCAGACTGCTGAATCCACACACGGGTTTAACTCTGGAAGTTGAGTGCACACATTGACAACCGTTGTGTTAGGTAGCTGCGTTTTGGATTTAGAAGCAGATACTTCCCTGTGCTTACTGCTGTTTCTTCCATATGCCGGTATTGGGCTGAAAACGCCTGTTTTTAGACTCTGCACAGAAAGGGTCTGCAGACTGCTGAATCCACACACGCGTTTAACTCTGGAAGTTGAGTGCACACATTGACAACCGTTCTGTTAGGTAGCTGCGTTTTGGATTTAGAGGCAGATATTTCCCAGTGCTTACTGCTGTTTCTTCCATATGCCGGTATTGGGCTGAAAACGCCTGTTTTGAGACTCTGCACAGAAAGGGTCTGCAGACTGCTGAATCCACACACGGGTTTAACTCTGGAAGTTGAGTGCACACATTGACAACCGTTCTGTTAGGTAGCTGCGTTTTGGATTTAGAAGCAGATATTTCCCTGTACTTACTGCTGTTTCTTCCATATGCCGGTATTGGGCTGAAAACGCCTGTTTTGAGACTCTGCACAGAAAGGGTCTGCAGACTGCTGAATCCACACACGGGTTTAACTCTGGAAGTTGAGTGCACACATTGACAACCGTTCTGTTAGGTAGCTGCGTTTTGGATTTAGAAGCAGATATTTCCCTGTGCTTACTGCTGTTTCTTCCATATGCCGGTATTGGGCTGAAAACGCCTGTTTTGAGACTTTGCACAGAAAGGGTCTGCAGACTGCTGAATCCACACACGGGTTTAACTCTGGAAGTTGAGTGCACACATTGACAACCGTTCTGTTAGGTAGCTGCGTTTTGAATTTAGAAGCAGATATTTCCCTGTGCTTATTGCTGTTTCTTCCATATGCCGGTATTGGGCTGAAAACGCCTGTTTTGAGACTCTGCACAGAAAGGGTCTGCAGACTGCTGAATCCACACACGGCTTTAACTCTGGAAGTTGAGTGCACACATTGACAACCGTTCTGTTAGGTAGCTGCGTTTTGGATTTAGAAGCAGATATTTCCCTGTGCATACTGCTGTTTCTTCCATATGCCGGTATTGGGCTGAAAACGCCTGTTTTGAGACTCTGCACAGAAAGGGTCTGCAGACTGCTGAATCCACACACCGGTTTAACTCTGGAAGTTGAGTGCACACATTGACAACCGTTCTGTTAGGTAGCTGCGTTTTGGATTTAGAAGTAGATATTTCCCTGTGCTTACTGCTGTTTCTTCCATATGCCGGTATTGGGCTGAAAACGCCTGTTTTGAGACTCTGCACAGAAAGAGTCTGCAGACTGCTGAATCCACACACGGGTTTAACTCTGGAAGTTGAGTGCACACATTGACAGCCGTTCTGTTAGGTAGCTGCGTATTGGATTTAGAAGCAGATATTTCCCTGTGCATACTGCTGCTTCTTCCTTATGCCGGTATTGGGCTGAAAACGGCTGTTTTGAGACTCTGCACAGAAAGGGTCTGCAGACTGCTGAATCCACACACCGGTTTAACTCTGGAAGTTGAGTGCACACATTGACAACCGTTCTGTTAGGTAGCTGCGTTTTGGATTTAGAAGTAGATATTTCCCTGTGCTTACTGCTGTTTCTTCCATATGCCGGTATTGGGCTGAAAACGCCTGTTTTGAGACTCTGCACAGAAAGGGTCTGCAGACTGCTGAATCCACACACGGGTTTAACTCTGGAAGTTGAGTGCACACATTGACATCCGTTCTGTTAGGTAGCTGCGTTTTGGATTTAGAAGCAGATATTTCCCAGTGCTTACTGCTGTTTCTTCCATATGCCGGTATTGGGCTGAAAACGCCTGTTTTGAGACTCTGCACAGAAAGGGTCTGCAGACTGCTGAATCCACAAACGGGTTTATCTCTGAAAGTTGAGGGCACACATTGACAACCTTTCTGTTAGGTAGCTGCGTTTTGGATTTAGAAGCAGATATTTCCCTGTGCTTACTGCTGTTTCTTCCATATGCCGATATTGGGCTGAAAACGCCTGTTTTGAGACTCTGCACAGAAAGGGTCTGCAGACTGCTGAATCCACAAACGGGTTTATCTCTGAAAGTTGAGGGAACACATTGACAACCGTTCTGTTAGGTAGCTGCGTTTTGGATTTAGAAGCAGATATTTCCCAGTGCTTACTGCTGTTTCTTCCATATGCCGGTATTGGGCTGAAAACGCCTGTTTTGAGACTCTGCACAGAAAGGGTCTGCAGACTGCTGAATCCACACACTGGTTTATCTCTGGAAGTTGAGTGCACACTTTGACAACCGTTCTGTTAGGTAGCTGCGTTTTGGATTTAGAAGCAGATATTTCCCTGTGCTTACTGCTGTTTCTTCCATATGCCGGTATTGGGCTGAAAACGCCTGTTTTGAGACTCTGCACAGAAAGGGTCTGCAGACTGCTGAATCCACACACGGGTTTAACTCTGGAAGTTGAGTGCACACATTGACAACCGTTCTGTTAGGTAGCTGCGTTTTGAATTTAGAAGCAGATATTTCCCTGTGCTTATTGCTGTTTCTTCCATATGCCGGTATTGGGCTGAAAACGCCTGTTTTGAGACTCTGCACAGAAAGAGTCTGCAGACTGCTGAATCCACACACGGGTTTAACTCTGGAAGTTGAGTGCACACATTGACAACCGTTCTGTTAGGTAGCTGCGTTTTGGATTTAGAAGCAGATATTTCCCTGTGCATACTGCTGTTTCTTCCATATGCCGGTATTGGGCTGAAAACGCCTGTTTTGAGACTCTGCACAGAAAGGGTTTGCAGACTGCTGAATCCACACACGGGTTTAACTCTGGAAGGTGAGTGCACACATTGACAACCGTTCTGTTAGGTAGCTGCGTTTTGGATTTAGAAGCAGATATTTCCCTGTGCTTACTGCTGTTTCTTCCATATGCCAGTATCGGGCTGAAAACGCCTGTTTTTAGACTCTGCACAGAAAGGGTCTGCAGACTGCTGAATCCACACACGGGTTTAACTCTGGAAGTTGAGTGCACACATTGACAACCGTTCTGTTAGGTAGCTGCGTTTTGGATTTAGAAGCAGATATTTCCCAGTGCTTACTGTTGTTTCTTCCATATGCCGGTACTGGGCTGAAAACGCCTGTTTTGAGACTCTGCACAGAAAGGGTCTGCAGACTGCTGAATCCACAAACGGGTTTATCTCTGAAAGTTGAGGGCACACATTGACAACCGTTCTGTTAGGTAGCTGCGTTTTGGATTTAGAAGCAGATATTTCCCAGTGCTTACTGCTGTTTCTTCCATATGCCGGTATTGGGCTGAAAACGCCTGTTTTGAGACTCTGCACAGAAAGGGTCTGCAGAATGCTGAATCCACACACGGGTTTAACTCTGGAAGTTGAGTGCACACATTGACAACCGTTCTGTTAGGTAGCTGCGTTTTGGATTTAGGAGCAGATATTTCCCTGTGCTTACTGCTGTTTCTTCCATATGCCGGTATTGGGCTGAAAACGCCTGTTTTGAGACTCTGCACAGAAGGGGTCTGCAGACTGCTGAATCCACACACGGGTTTAACTCTGGAAGTTGAGTGCACACATTGACAACCGTTCTGTTAGGTAGCTGCGTTTTGGATTTAGGAGCAGATATTTCCCTGTGCTTACTGCTGTTTCTTCCATATGCCGGTATTGGGCTGAAAACGCCTGTTTTGAGACTCTGCACAGAAAGGGTCTGCAGACTGCTGAATCCACACACGGGTTTAACTCTGGAAGTTGAGTGCACACATTGACAACCCCGTTCTGTTAGGTAGCTGCGTTTTGGATTTAGAAGCAGATATTTCCCTGTGCTTACTGCTGTTTCTTCCATATGCCGGTATTGGGCTGAAAACGCCTGTTTTGAGACTCTGCACAGAAAGGGTCTGCAGACTGCTGAATCCACACACGGGTTTAACTCTGGAAGTTGAGTGCACACATTGACAACCGTTCTGTTAGGTAGCTGCGTTTTGGATTTAGAAGCAGATATTTCCCAGTGCTTACTGCTGTTTCTTCCATATGCCGGTATTGGGCTGAAAACGCCTGTTTTGAGACTCTGCACAGAAAGGGTCTGCAGACTGCTGAATCCACACACGGGTTTAACTCTGGAAGTTGAGTGCACACATTGACAACCGTTCTGTTAGGTAGCTGCGTTTTGGATTTAGAAGCAGATATTTCCCTGTGCTTACTGCTGTTTCTTCATATGCCGGTATTGGGCTGAAAACGCCTGTTTTGAGACTCTGCACAGAAAGGGTCTGCAGACTGCTGAATCCACACACGGGTTTAACTCTGGAAGTTGAGTGCACACATTGACAACCGTTCTGTTAGGTAGCTGCGTTTTGGATTTAGAAGCAGATATTTCCCTGTGCTTACTGCTGTTTCTTCCATATGCCGGTATTGGGCTGAAAACGCCTGTTTGAGACTCTGCACAGAAAGGGTCTGCAGACTGCTGAATCCACACACGGGTTTAACTCTGGAAGTTGAGTGCACACATTGACAACCGTTCTGTTAGGTAGCTGCGTTTTGAATTTAGAAGCAGATATTTCCCTGTGCTTATTGCTGTTTCTTCCATATGCCGGTATTGGGCTGAAAACGCCTGTTTTGAGACTCTGCACAGAAAGGGTTTGCAGACTGCTGAATCCACACACGGGTTTAACTCTGGAAGTTGAGTGCACACATTGACAACCGTTCTGTTAGGTAGCTGCCTTTTGGATTTAGAAGCAAATATTTCCCTGTGCTTACAGCTGTTTCTTCCATATGCCGGTATTGGGCTGAAAACGCCTGTTTTGAGACTCTGCACAGAAAGGGTCTGCAGACTGCTGAATCCACACACAGCTTTAACTCTGGAAGTTGAGTGCACACATTGACCACCGTTCTGTTAGGTAGCTGCGTTTTGGATTTAGAAGCAGATATTTCCCTGTGCATACTGCTGTTTCTTCCATATGCCGGTATTGGGCCGAAAACGCCTGTTTTGAGAAGCTGCACAGAAAGTTTCTGCAGACTGCTGAATCCACACACAGGTTTAACTCTGGAAGTTGAGTGCACACATTGACAACCGTTCTGTTAGGTAGCTGCGTTTTGGATTTAGAAGCAGATATTTCCCTGTGCTTACTGCTGTTTCTTCCATATGCCGGTATTGGGCTGAAAACGCCTGTTTTGAGACTCTGCACAGAAAGGGTCTGCAGACTGCTGAATCCACACACGGGTTTAACTCTGGAAGTTGAGTGCACACATTGACAACCGTTCTGTTAGGTAGCTGCGTTTTGGATTTAGGAGCAGATATTTCCCTGTGCTTACTGCTGTTTCTTCCATATGCCGGTATTGGGCTGAAAACGCCTGTTTTGAGACTCTGCACAGAAAGGGTCTGCAGACTGCTGAATCAACACACAGCTTTAACTCTGGAAGTTGAGTGCACACATTGACAACCGTTCTGTTAGGTAGCTGCGTTTTGGATTTAGAAGCAGATATTTCCCTGTGCATACTGCTGTTTCTTCCATATGCCGGTATTGGGCTGAAAACGCCTGTTTTGAGACTCTGCACAGAAAGGGTCTGCAGACTGCTGAATCCACACACAGGTTTAACTCTGTAAGTTGAGTGCACACATTGACAACCGTTCTGTTAGGTAGCTGCGTTTTGGATTTAGAAGCAGATATTTCCCTGTGCTTACTGCTGTTTCTTCCAAATGCCGGTATTGGGCTGAAAACGCCTGTTTTGAGACTCTGCACAGAAAGGGTCTGCAGACTGCTGAATCCACACACACGTTTAACTCTGGAAGTTGAGTGCACACATTGACAACCGTTCTGTTAGGTAGCTGCGTTTTGGATTTAGAAGCAGATATTTCCCAGTGCTTACTGCTGTTTCTTCCATATGCCGGTATTGGGCTGAAAACGCCTGTTTTGAGACTCTGCACAGAAAGGGTCTGCAGACTGCTGAATCCACACACGGGTTTAACTCTGGAAGTTGAGTGCACACATTGACAACCGTTCTGTTAGGTAGCTGCGTTTTGGATTTAGAAGCAGATATTTCCCAGTGCTTACTGCTGTTTCTTCCATATGCCGGTATTGGGCTGAAAACGCCTGTTTTTAGACTCTGCACAGAAAGGGTCTGCAGACTGCTGAATCCACACACGGGTTTAACTCTGGAAGTTGAGTGCACACATTGACAACCGCTCTGTTAGGTAGCTGCGTTTTGGATTTAGAAGCAGATATTTCCCTGTGCTTACTGCTGTTTCTTCCATATGCCGGTATTGGGCTGAAAACGCCTGTTTTGAGACTCTGCACAGAAAGGGTCTGCAGACTGCTGAATCCTCACAGGGGTTTAACTCTGGAAGTTGAGTGCACACATTGACAACCGTTCTGTTAGGTAGCTGCGTTTTGGATTTAGAAGCAGATATTTCCCTGTGCTTACTGCTGTTTCTTCCATATGCCGGTATTGGGCTGAAAACGCCTGTTTTGAGACTCTGCACAGAAAGGGTCTGCAGACTGCTGAATCCACACACGGGTTTAACTCTGGAAGTTGAGTGCACACATTGACAACCGTTCTGTTAGGTAGCTGCGTTTTGGATTTAGAAGCAGATATTTCCCTGTGCTTACTGCTGTTTCTTCCATATGCCGGTATTGGGCTGAAAATGCCTGTTTTGAGACTCTGCACAGAAAGGGTCTGCAGACTGCTGAATCCACACACGGGTTTAACTCTGGAAGTTGAGTGCACACATTGACAACCGTTCTGTTAGGTAGCTGCGTTTTGGATTTAGAAGCAGATATTTCCCTGTGCATACTGCTGTTTCTTCCATATGCCGGTATTGGGCTGAAAAAGCCTGTTTTGAGACTCTGCACAGAAAGGGTTTGCAGACTGCTGAATCCACACACGGGTTTAACTCTGGAAGGTGAGTGCACACATTGACAACCGTTCTGTTAGGTAGCTGCGTTTTGGATTTAGAAGCAGATATTTCCCTGTGCTTACAGCTGTTTCTTCCATATGCCGGTATTGGGCTGAAAACGCCTTTTTTGAGACTCTGCACAGAAAGGGTCTGCAGACTGCTGAATCCACACACGGGTTTAACTCTGGAAGTTGAGTGCACACATTGACAACCGTTCTGTTAGGTAGCTGCGTTTTGGATTTAGAAGCAGATATTTCCCTGTGCTTACTGCTGTTTCTTCCATATGCCGGTATTGGGCTGAAAACGCCTGTTTTGAAACTCTGCACAGAAAGGGACTGCAGACTGCTGAATCCACACACGGGTTTAACTCTGGAAGTTGAGTGCACACATTGACAACCGTTGTGTTAGGTAGCTGTGTTTTGGATTTAGAAGCAGATACTTCCCTGTGCTTACTGCTGTTTCTTCCATATGCCGGTATTGGGCTGAAAACGCCTGTTTTGAGACTCTGCACAGAAAGGGTCTGCAGACTGCTGAATCCACACACCGGTTTAACTCTGGAAGTTGAGTGCACACATTGACAACCGTTCTGTTAGGTAGCTGCGTTTTGGATTTAGAAGTAGATATTTCCCTGTGCTTACTGCTGTTTCTTCCATATGCCGGTATTGGGCTGAAAACGCCTGTTTTGAGACTCTGCACAGAAAGAGTCTGCAGACTGCTGAATCCACACACGGGTTTAACTCTGGAAGTTGAGTGCACACATTGACAGCCGTTCTGTTAGGTAGCTGCGTATTGGATTTAGAAGCAGATATTTCCCTGTGCATACTGCTGCTTCTTCCTTATGCCGGTATTGGGCTGAAAACGGCTGTTTTGAGACTCTGCACAGAAACGGTCTGCAGACTGCTGAATCCACACACCGGTTTAACTCTGGAAGTTGAGTGCACACATTGACAACCGTTCTGTTAGGTAGCTGCGTTTTGGATTTAGAAGCAGATATTTCCCTGTGCTTACTGCTGTTTCTTCCATATGCCGGTATTGGGCTGAAAACGCCTGTTTTGAGACTCTGCACAGAAAGGGTCTGCAGACTGCTGAATCCACACACGGGTTTAACTCTGGAAGTTGAGTGCACACATTGACATCCGTTCTGTTAGGTAGCTGCGTTTTGGATTTAGAAGCAGATATTTCCCAGTGCTTACTGCTGTTTCTTCCATATGCCGGTATTGGGCTGAAAACGCCTGTTTTGAGACTCTGCACAGAAAGGGTCTGCAGACTGCTGAATCCACAAACGGGTTTATCTCTGAAAGTTGAGGGCACACATTGACAACCTTTCTGTTAGGTAGCTGCGTTTTGGATTTAGAAGCAGATATTTCCCTGTGCTTACTGCTGTTTCTTCCATATGCCGATATTGGGCTGAAAACGCCTGTTTTGAGACTCTGCACAGAAAGGGTCTGCAGACTGCTGAATCCACAAACGGGTTTATCTCTGAAAGTTGAGGGAACACATTGACAACCGTTCTGTTAGGTAGCTGCGTTTTGGATTTAGAAGCAGATATTTCCCAGTGCTTACTGCTGTTTCTTCCATATGCCGGTATTGGGCTGAAAACGCCTGTTTTGAGACTCTGCACAGAAAGGGTCTGCAGACTGCTGAATCCACACACTGGTTTATATCTGGAAGTTGAGTGCACACTTTGACAACCGTTCTGTTAGGTAGCTGCGTTTTGGATTTAGAAGCAGATATTTCCCTGTGCTTACTGCTGTTTCTTCCATATGCCGGTATTGGGCTGAAAACGCCTGTTTTGAGACTCTGCACAGAAAGGGTCTGCAGACTGCTGAATACCCACACGGGTTTAACTCTGGAAGTTGAGTGCACACATTGACAACCGTTCTGTTAGGTAGCTGCGTTTTGAATTTAGAAGCAGATATTTCCCTGTGCTTATTGCTGTTTCTTCCATATGCCGGTATTGGGCTGAAAACGCCTGTTTTGAGACTCTGCACAGAAAGAGTCTGCAGACTGCTGAATCCACAAACGGGTTTATCTCTGGAAGTTGAGTGCACACATTGACAACCGTTCTGTTAGGTAGCTGCGTTTTGGATTTAGAAGCAGATATTTCCCTGTGCATACTGCTGTTTCTTCCATATGCCGGTATTGGGCTGAAAACGCCTGTTTTGAGACTCTGCACAGAAAGGGTTTGCAGACTGCTGAATCCACACACGGGTTTAACTCTGGAAGGTGAGTGCACACATTGACAACCGTTCTGTTAGGTAGCTGCGTTTTGGATTTAGAAGCAGATATTTCCCTGTGCTTACTGCTGTTTCTTCCATATGCCAGTATCGGGCTGAAAACGCCTGTTTTTAGACTCTGCACAGAAAGGGTCTGCAGACTGCTGAATCCACACACGGGTTTAACTCTGGAAGTTGAGTGCACACATTGACAACCGTTCTGTTAGGTAGCTGCGTTTTGGATTTAGAAGCAGATATTTCCCAGTGCTTACTGTTGTTTCTTCCATATGCCGGTACTGGGCTGAAAACGCCTGTTTTGAGACTCTGCACAGAAAGGGTCTGCAGACTGCTGAATCCACAAACGGGTTTATCTCTGAAAGTTGAGGGCACACATTGACAACCGTTCTGTTAGGTAGCTGCGTTTTGGATTTAGAAGCAGATATTTCCCAGTGCTTACTGCTGTTTCTTCCATATGCCGGTATTGGGCTGAAAACGCCTGTTTTGAGACTCTGCACAGAAAGGGTCTGCAGAATGCTGAATCCACACACGGGTTTAACTCTGGAAGTTGAGTGCACACATTGACAACCGTTCTGTTAGGTAGCTGCGTTTTGGATTTAGGAGCAGATATTTCCCTGTGCTTACTGCTGTTTCTTCCATATGCCGGTATTGGGCTGAAAACGCCTGTTTTGAGACTCTGCACAGAAAGGGTCTGCAGACTGCTGAATCCACACACGGGTTTAACTCTGGAAGTTGAGTGCACACATTGACAACCGTTCTGTTAGGTAGCTGCGTTTTGGATTTAGGAGCAGATATTTCCCTGTGCTTACTGCTGTTTCTTCCATATGCCGGTATTGGGCTGAAAACGCCTGTTTTGAGACTCTGCACAGAAAGGGTCTGCAGACTGCTGAATCCACACACGGGTTTAACTCTGGAAGTTGAGTGCACACATTGACAACCGTTCTGTTAGGTAGCTGCGTTTTGGATTTAGAAGCAGATATTTCCCTGTGCTTACTGCTGTTTCTTCCATATGCCGGTATTGGGCTGAAAACGCCTGTTTTGAGACTCTGCACAGAAAGGGTCTGCAGACTGCTGAATCCACACACGGGTTTAACTCTGGAAGTTGAGTGCACACATTGACAACCGTTCTGTTAGGTAGCTGCGTTTTGGATTTAGAAGCAGATATTTCCCAGTGCTTACTGCTGTTTCTTCCATATGCCGGTATTGGGCTGAAAACGCCTGTTTTGAGACTCTGCACAGAAAGGGTCTGCAGACTGCTGAATCCACACACGGGTTTAACTCTGGAAGTTGAGTGCACACATTGACAACCGTTCTGTTAGGTAGCTGCGTTTTGGATTTAGAAGCAGATATTTCCCTGTGCTTACTGCTGTTTCTTCCATATGCCGGTATTGGGCTGAAAACGCCTGTTTTGAGACTCTGCACAGAAAGGGTCTGCAGACTGCAGAATCCACACACGGGTTTAACTCTGGAAGTTGAGTGCACACATTGACAACCGTTCTGTTAGGTAGCTGCGTTTTGGATTTAGAAGCAGATATTTCCCTGTGCTTACTGCTGTTTCTTCCATATGCCGGTATTGGGCTGAAAACGCCTGTTTTGAGACTCTGCACAGAAAGGGTCTGCAGACTGCTGAATCCACACACGGGTTTAACTCTGGAAGTTGAGTGCACACATTGACAACCGTTCTGTTAGGTAGCTGCGTTTTGAATTTAGAAGCAGATATTTCCCTGTGCTTATTGCTGTTTCTTCCATATGCCGGTATTGGGCTGAAAACGCCTGTTTTGAGACTCTGCACAGAAAGGGTTTGCAGACTGCTGAATCCACACACGGGTTTAACTCTGGAAGTTGAGTGCACACATTGACAACCGTTCTGTTAGGTAGCTGCGTTTTGGATTTAGAAGCAGATATTTCCCTGTGCTTACAGCTGTTTCTTCCATATGCCGGTATTGGGCTGAAAACGCCTGTTTTGAGACACTGCACAGAAAGGGTCTGCAGACTGCTGAATCCACACACGGGTTTAACTCTGGAAGTTGAGTGCACACATTGACCACCGTTCTGTTAGGTAGCTGCGTTTTGGATTTAGAAGCAGATATTTCCCTGTGCATACTGCTGTTTCTTCCATATGCCGGTATTGGGCCGAAAACGCCTGTTTTGAGAAGCTGCACAGAAAGTTTCTGCAGACTGCTGAATCCACACACAGGTTTAACTCTGGAAGTTGAGTGCACACATTGACAACCGTTCTGTTAGGTAGCTGCGTTTTGGATTTAGAAGCAGATATTTCCCTGTGCTTACTGCTGTTTCTTCCATATGCCGGTATTGGGCTGAAAACGCCTGTTTTGAGACTCTGCACAGAAAGGGTCTGCAGACTGCTGAATCCACACACGGGTTTAACTCTGGAAGTTGAGTGCACACATTGACAACCGTTCTGTTAGGTAGCTGCGTTTTGGATTTAGGAGCAGATATTTCCCTGTGCTTACTGCTGTTTCTTCCATATGCCGGTATTGGGCTGAAAACGCCTGTTTTGAGACTCTGCACAGAAAGGGTCTGCAGACTGCTGAATCAACACACAGCTTTAACTCTGGAAGTTGAGTGCACACATTGACAACCGTTCTGTTAGGTAGCTGCGTTTTGAATTTAGAAGCAGATATTTCCCTGTGCATACTGCTGTTTCTTCCATATGCCGGTATTGGGCTGAAAACGCCTGTTTTGAGACTCTGCACAGAAAGGGTCTGCAGACTGCTGAATCCACACACAGGTTTAACTCTGTAAGTTGAGTGCACACATTGACAACCGTTCTGTTAGGTAGCTGCGTTTTGGATTTAGAAGCAGATATTTCCCTGTGCTTACTGCTGTTTCTTCCAAATGCCGGTATTGGGCTGAAAACGCCTGTTTTGAGACTCTGCACAGAAAGGGTCTGCAGACTGCTGAATCCACACACACGTTTAACTCTGGAAGTTGAGTGCACACATTGACAACCGTTCTGTTAGGTAGCTGCGTTTTGGATTTAGAAGCAGATATTTCCCAGTGCTTACTGCTGTTTCTTCCATATGCCGGTATTGGGCTGAAAACGCCTGTTTTGAGACTCTGCACAGAAAGGGTCTGCAGACTGCTGAATCCACACACGGGTTTAACTCTGGAAGTTGAGTGCACACATTGACAACCGTTCTGTTAGGTAGCTGCGTTTTGGATTTAGAAGCAGATATTTCCCAGTGCTTACTGCTGTTTCTTCCATATGCCGGTATTGGGCTGAAAACGCCTGTTTTTAGACTCTGCACAGAAAGGGTCTGCAGACTGCTGAATCCACACACGGGTTTAACTCTGGAAGTTGAGTGCACACATTGACAACCGCTCTGTTAGGTAGCTGCGTTTTGGATTTAGAAGCAGATATTTCCCTGTGCTTACTGCTGTTTCTTCCATATGCCGGTATTGGGCTGAAAACGCCTGTTTTGAGACTCTGCACAGAAAGGGTCTGCAGACTGCTGAATCCTCACAGGGGTTTAACTCTGGAAGTTGAGTGCACACATTGACAACCGTTCTGTTAGGTAGCTGCGTTTTGGATTTAGAAGCAGATATTTCCCTGTGCTTACTGCTGTTTCTTCCATATGCCGGTATTGGGCTGAAAACGCCTGTTTTGAGACTCTGCACAGAAAGGGTCTGCAGACTGCTGAATCCACACACGGGTTTAACTCTGGAAGTTGAGTGCACACATTGACAACCGTTCTGTTAGGTAGCTGCGTTTTGGATTTAGAAGCAGATATTTCCCTGTGCTTACTGCTGTTTCTTCCATATGCCGGTATTGGGCTGAAAACGCCTGTTTTGAAACTCTGCACAGAAAGGGACTGCAGACTGCTGAATCCACACACGGGTTTAACTCTGGAAGTTGAGTGCACACATTGACAACCGTTGTGTTAGGTAGCTGTGTTTTGGATTTAGAAGCAGATACTTCCCTGTGCTTACTGCTGTTTCTTCCATATGCCGGTATTGGGCTGAAAACGCCTGTTTTGAGACTCTGCACAGAAAGGGTCTGCAGACTGCTGAATCCACACACCGGTTTAACTCTGGAAGTTGAGTGCACACATTGACAACCGTTCTGTTAGGTAGCTGCGTTTTGGATTTAGAAGTAGATATTTCCCTGTGCTTACTGCTGTTTCTTCCATATGCCGGTATTGGGCTGAAAACGCCTGTTTTGAGACTCTGCACAGAAAGAGTCTGCAGACTGCTGAATCCACACACGGGTTTAACTCTGGAAGTTGAGTGCACACATTGACAGCCGTTCTGTTAGGTAGCTGCGTATTGGATTTAGAAGCAGATATTTCCCTGTGCATACTGCTGCTTCTTCCTTATGCCGGTATTGGGCTGAAAACGGCTGTTTTGAGACTCTGCACAGAAACGGTCTGCAGACTGCTGAATCCACACACCGGTTTAACTCTGGAAGTTGAGTGCACACATTGACAACCGTTCTGTTAGGTAGCTGCGTTTTGGATTTAGGAGCAGATATTTCCCTGTGCTTACTGCTGTTTCTTCCATATGCCGGTATTGGGCTGAAAACGCCTGTTTTGAGACTCTGCACAGAAAGGGTCTGCAGACTGCTGAATCCACACACGGGTTTAACTCTGGAAGTTGAGTGCACACATTGACAACCGTTCTGTTAGGTAGCTGCGTTTTGGATTTAGAAGCAGATATTTCCCTGTGCTTACTGCTGTTTCTTCCATATGCCGGTATTGGGCTGAAAACGCCTGTTTTGAGACTCTGCACAGAAAGGGTCTGCAGACTGCTGAATCCACACACGGGTTTAACTCTGGAAGTTGAGTGCACACATTGACAACCGTTCTGTTAGGTAGCTGCGTTTTGGATTTAGAAGCAGATATTTCCCAGTGCTTACTGCTGTTTCTTCCATATGCCGGTATTGGGCTGAAAACGCCTGTTTTGAGACTCTGCACAGAAAGGGTCTGCAGACTGCTGAATCCACACACGGGTTTAACTCTGGAAGTTGAGTGCACACATTGACAACCGTTCTGTTAGGTAGCTGCGTTTTGGAATTAGAAGCAGATATTTCCCTGTGCTTACTGCTGTTTCTTCCATATGCCGGTATTGGGCTGAAAACGCCTGTTTTGAGACTCTGCACAGAAAGGGTCTGCAGACTGCTGAATCCACACACGGGTTTAACTCTGGAAGTTGAGTGCACACATTGACAACCGTTCTGTTAGGTAGCTGCGTTTTGGATTTAGAAGCAGATATTTCCCTGTGCTTACTGCTGTTTCTTCCATATGCCGGTATTGGGCTGAAAACGCCTGTTTTGAGACTCTGCACAGAAAGGGTCTGCAGACTGCTGAATCCACACACGGGTTTAACTCTGGAAGTTGAGTGCACACATTGACAACCGTTCTGTTAGGTAGCTGCGTTTTGAATTTAGAAGCAGATATTTCCCTGTGCTTATTGCTGTTTCTTCCATATGCCGGTATTGGGCTGAAAACGCCTGTTTTGAGACTCTGCACAGAAAGGGTTTGCAGACTGCTGAATCCACACACGGGTTTAACTCTGGAAGTTGAGTGCACACATTGACAACCGTTCTGTTAGGTAGCTGCGTTTTGGATTTAGAAGCAGATATTTCCCTGTGCTTACAGCTGTTTCTTCCATATGCCGGTATTGGGCTGAAAACGCCTGTTTTGAGACACTGCACAGAAAGGGTCTGCAGACTGCTGAATCCACACACGGGTTTAACTCTGGAAGTTGAGTGCACACATTGACCACCGTTCTGTTAGGTAGCTGCGTTTTGGATTTAGAAGCAGATATTTCCCTGTGCATACTGCTGTTTCTTCCATATGCCGGTATTGGGCCGAAAACGCCTGTTTTGAGAAGCTGCACAGAAAGTTTCTGCAGACTGCTGAATCCACACACAGGTTTAACTCTGGAAGTTGAGTGCACACATTGACAACCGTTCTGTTAGGTAGCTGCGTTTTGGATTTAGAAGCAGATATTTCCCTGTGCTTACTGCTGTTTCTTCCATATGCCGGTATTGGGCTGAAAACGCCTGTTTTGAGACTCTGCACAGAAAGGGTCTGCAGACTGCTGAATCCACACACGGGTTTAACTCTGGAAGTTGAGTGCACACATTGACAACCGTTCTGTTAGGTAGCTGCGTTTTGGATTTAGGAGCAGATATTTCCCTGTGCTTACTGCTGTTTCTTCCATATGCCGGTATTGGGCTGAAAACGCCTGTTTTGAGACTCTGCACAGAAAGGGTCTGCAGACTGCTGAATCAACACACAGCTTTAACTCTGGAAGTTGAGTGCACACATTGACAACCGTTCTGTTAGGTAGCTGCGTTTTGAATTTAGAAGCAGATATTTCCCTGTGCATACTGCTGTTTCTTCCATATGCCGGTATTGGGCTGAAAACGCCTGTTTTGAGACTCTGCACAGAAAGGGTCTGCAGACTGCTGAATCCACACACAGGTTTAACTCTGTAAGTTGAGTGCACACATTGACAACCGTTCTGTTAGGTAGCTGCGTTTTGGATTTAGAAGCAGATATTTCCCTGTGCTTACTGCTGTTTCTTCCAAATGCCGGTATTGGGCTGAAAACGCCTGTTTTGAGACTCTGCACAGAAAGGGTCTGCAGACTGCTGAATCCACACACACGTTTAACTCTGGAAGTTGAGTGCACACATTGACAACCGTTCTGTTAGGTAGCTGCGTTTTGGATTTAGAAGCAGATATTTCCCAGTGCTTACTGCTGTTTCTTCCATATGCCGGTATTGGGCTGAAAACGCCTGTTTTGAGACTCTGCACAGAAAGGGTCTGCAGACTGCTGAATCCACACACGGGTTTAACTCTGGAAGTTGAGTGCACACATTGACAACCGTTCTGTTAGGTAGCTGCGTTTTGGATTTAGAAGCAGATATTTCCCAGTGCTTACTGCTGTTTCTTCCATATGCCGGTATTGGGCTGAAAACGCCTGTTTTTAGACTCTGCACAGAAAGGGTCTGCAGACTGCTGAATCCACACACGGGTTTAACTCTGGAAGTTGAGTGCACACATTGACAACCGCTCTGCTAGGTAGCTGCGTTTTGGATTTAGAAGCAGATATTTCCCTGTGCTTACTGCTGTTTCTTCCATATGCCGGTATTGGGCTGAAAACGCCTGTTTTGAGACTCTGCACAGAAAGGGTCTGCAGACTGCTGAATCCTCACAGGGGTTTAACTCTGGAAGTTGAGTGCACACATTGACAACCGTTCTGTTAGGTAGCTGCGTTTTGGATTTAGAAGCAGATATTTCCCTGTGCTTACTGCTGTTTCTTCCATATGCCGGTATTGGGCTGAAAACGCCTGTTTTGAGACTCTGCACAGAAAGGGTCTGCAGACTGCTGAATCCACACACGGGTTTAACTCTGGAAGTTGAGTGCACACATTGACAACCGTTCTGTTAGGTAGCTGCGTTTTGGATTTAGAAGCAGATATTTCCCTGTGCTTACTGCTGTTTCTTCCATATGCCGGTATTGGGCTGAAAATGCCTGTTTTGAGACTCTGCACAGAAAGGGTCTGCAGACTGCTGAATCCACACACGGGTTTAACTCTGGAAGTTGAGTGCACACATTGACAACCGTTCTGTTAGGTAGCTGCGTTTTGGATTTAGAAGCAGATATTTCCCTGTGCATACTGCTGTTTCTTCCATATGCCGGTATTGGGCTGAAAAAGCCTGTTTTGAGACTCTGCACAGAAAGGGTTTGCAGACTGCTGAATCCACACACGGGTTTAACTCTGGAAGGTGAGTGCACACATTGACAACCGTTCTGTTAGGTAGCTGCGTTTTGGATTTAGAAGCAGATATTTCCCTGTGCTTACAGCTGTTTCTTCCATATGCCGGTATTGGGCTGAAAACGCCTTTTTTGAGACTCTGCACAGAAAGGGTCTGCAGACTGCTGAATCCACACACGGGTTTAACTCTGGAAGTTGAGTGCACACATTGACAACCGTTCTGTTAGGTAGCTGCGTTTTGGATTTAGAAGCAGATATTTCCCTGTGCTTACTGCTGTTTCTTCCATATGCCAGTATTGGGCTGAAAACGCCTGTTTTGAAACTCTGCACAGAAAGGGACTGCAGACTGCTGAATCCACACACGCGTTTAACTCTGGAAGTTGAGTGCACACATTGACAACCGTTCTGTTAGGTAGCTGCGTATTGGATTTAGAAGCAGATATTTCCCTGTGCATACTGCTGCTTCTTCCTTATGCCGGTATTGGGCTGAAAACGGCTGTTTTGAGACTCTGCACAGAAAGGGTCTGCAGACTGCTGAATCCACACACCGGTTTAACTCTGGAAGTTGAGTGCACACATTGACAACCGTTCTGTTAGGTAGCTGCGTTTTGGATTTAGAAGTAGATATTTCCCTGTGCTTACTGCTGTTTCTTCCATATGCCGGTATTGGGCTGAAAACGCCTGTTTTGAGACTCTGCACAGAAAGGGTCTGCAGACTGCTGAATCCACACACGGGTTTAACTCTGGAAGTTGAGTGCACACATTGACAACCGTTCTGTTAGGTAGCTGCGTTTTGGATTTAGAAGCAGATATTTCCCAGTGCTTACTGCTGTTTCTTCCATATGCCGGTATTGGGCTGAAAACGTCTGTTTTGAGACTCTGCACAGAAAGGGTCTGCAGACTGCTGAATCCACAAACGGGTTTATCTCTGGAAGTTGAGTGCACACATTGACAACCGTTCTGTTAGGTAGCTGCGTTTTGGATTTAGAAGCAGATATTTCCCTGTGCTTACTGCTGTTTCTTCCATATGCCGGTATTGGGCTGAAAACGCCTGTTTTGAGACTCTGCACAGAAAGGGTCTGCAGACTGCTGAATCCACACACGGGTTTAACTCTGGAAGTTGAGTGCACACATTGACAACCGTTCTGTTAGGTAGCTGCATTTTGGATTTAGAAGCAGATATTTCCCTGTGCTTACTGCTGTTTCTTCCATATGCCGGTATTGGGCTGAAAACGCCTGTTTTGAGACTCTGCACAGAAAGGGTCTGCAGACTGCTGAATCCACAAACGGGTTTATCTCTGAAAGTTGAGGGAACACATTGACAACCGTTCTGTTAGGTAGCTGCGTTTTGGATTTAGAAGCAGATATTTCCCAGTGCTTACTGCTGTTTCTTCCATATGCCGGTATTGGGCTGAAAATGCCTGTTTTGAGACTCTGCACAGAAAGGGTCTGCAGACTGCTGAATCCACACACGGGTTTAACTCTGGAAGTTGAGTGCACACTTTGACAACCGTTCTGTTAGGTAGCTGCGTTTTGGATTTAGAAGCAGATATTTCCCTGTGCTTACTGCTGTTTCTTCCATATGCCGGTATTGGGCTGAAAACGCCTGTTTTGAGACTCTGCACAGAAAGGGTCTGCAGACTGCTGAATCCACACACGGGTTTAACTCTGGAAGTTGAGTGCACACATTGACAACCGTTCTGTTAGGTAGCTGCGTTTTGAATTTAGAAGCAGATATTTCCCTGTGCTTATTGCTGTTTCTTCCATATGCCGGTATTGGGCTGAAAACGCCTGTTTTGAGACTCTGCACAGAAAGAGTCTGCAGACTGCTGAATCCACAAACGGGTTTATCTCTGGAAGTTGAGTGCACACATTGACAACCGTTCTGTTAGGTAGCTGCGTTTTGGATTTAGAAGCAGATATTTCCCTGTGCATACTGCTGTTTCTTCCATATGCCGGTATTGGGCTGAAACGCCTGTTTGAGACTCTGCACAGATAGGGTTTGCAGACTGCTGAATCCACACACGGGTTTAACTCTGGAAGGTGAGTGCACACATTGACAACCGTTCTGTTAGGTAGCTGCGTTTTGGATTTAGAAAGCAGATATTTCCTGTGCTTACTGCTGTTTCTTCCATATGCCAGTATCGGGCTGAAAACGGCCTGTTTTTAGACTCTGCACAGAAAGGGTCTGCAGACTGCTGAATCCACACACGGGTTTAACTCTGGAAGTTGAGTGCACACATTGACAACCGTTCTGTTAGGTAGCTGCGTTTTGGATGTAGAAGCAGATATTTCCCTGTGCTTACTGTTGTTTCTTCCATTGCCGGTACTGGGCTGAAAACGCCTGTTTTGAGACTCTGCACAGAAAGGGTCTGCAGACTGCTGAATCCACCAACGGGTTTATCTCTGAAAGTTGAGGGCACACATTGACAACCGTTCTGTTAGGTAGCTGCGTTTTGGATTTAGAAGCAGATATTTCCCAGTGCTTACTGCTGTTTCTTCCATATGCCGGTATTGGGCTGAAAACGCCTGTTTTGAGACTCTGCACAGAAAGGGTCTGCAGACTGGGGCTGAATCCACACACGGTTTAACTCTGGAAGTTGAGTGCACACATTGACAACCGTTCTGTTAGGTAGCTGCGTTTTGGATTTAGAAGCAGATATTTCCCTGTGCTTTCTGCTGTTTCTTCCATATGCCGGTATTGGGC